>NC_139952.1:24761335-24888835 GCF_963454915.1 Gymnoscopelus microlampas
CACACACACACACACACACACACACACACACACACACACACACACACACACACACACACACACACACACACACACACACACACACACAGGGCTGAAAACATGATATCCTGGCAGAGGTAATAACTCTTTTCATGTTTCATACATTAGCTAGAAGCCTATAAAATGGATGGATTGAGTCACAGCAGCCATTTATTGTATAAATGGCTGCTACCTCTCATTTAGAACACCTGGAGAAATGTGGTGAAATTCATGTACATAGATCTGCAAGGAATTGGCTACATTTCCCAAAGCTTTTTTGGCTTGTACAGCAGCAGCGGCTTGGTCAATTTTCCCACTAGTTACTACCAAGTAAGAGCTTAAGGGCAATAGCACCCTGGAGCGTAAAAATCAATCAAACATGCCTCATGCACCCCCTCATGGACAAAAAAGATTGATTTAACTAAAAAATACAAGTTGCCCTGTGGCATTTGATACACTGTTTTTATTTAAGACAAATGTGCAAGCTTTTCCTGTCCTGCCAAAGCACACTTAACCAATGCAGTTAGACGGTTTATAAAACTTGTAAAACAAATATTTTTGTTGTCTGACAAGACAGCAAAGACATGAAGACCCTCACTCACTTGCTGAAGTAACAACCATCTCTCTTGTACCTGTATTTCTTCCCCCTCCAATTCATTGGTTTCCATCAATCGGTCTCTATTTCACAATAGCTGAAGATGCTGCAACAGTTTCTTTGGACTAAATTGAAGACGTGTGTAGGAGGTGAGGGCAACAGCATTCCAATTAATTAATTAATCATGTGGTGTAGGAGGCGTGTGTGTGTGGGTGTGCACGTGCACTACTGCACTTTTTGTGTCAGCTTTAGCCATTGTTACGCCTGGTGTGCACCTCAAATTGGTGGCAGCCTCAGGGCAACAACCTGTTGGACATGTTTCTAAAACCTTCTCTCTTGGTGTGGGCGAGAATAACACAAGCGTCTGTGAATAAAGGATTTATTCCAGTGTCTGCAAATGCATTTGGATTGAGAGATCGACCCTGACTGCTCTGCAAAGCTGTGAATGGTAAGGCTGGAAGGGGTTATATTGAAAAAGTTTAGGACTGAGGCCATGAATAAAAACTAAACAAAAGCAGAGAGCAATTGTGAGAAAGAGAGAAACAGACAGACAGACAGACAGAGAGAAAAATCCCTTGCCAAGAGCATATTGGTGGCAGCATTGCAATACAGCTAGTAAACATACTAAATAATGCATAGAGATCTATTAATGCATATGTCTTTGTGGCATTATCTCACCTTTCAACACGCACGTGCACATACACACGTATAAGCCACCAAAGTTGAATTGTTGATGCCTGCGACATGTTTTAGCTACATTGCGTTTCCACTCACAGTATGGGTCTTTTTCCCACAGCATGCAGTGATGCACATATCCATCTGTCAACCTATAATAGCATCTCTGTGGTATTTGAAGTGTGTGTGTGTGTGTGTGTGTGTGTGTGTGTGTGTGTGTGTGTGTGTGTGTGTGTGTGTGTGTGTGTGTGTGTGTGTGTGTGTGTGCGTGTGCGTGTGTTTTAGATTGGAAAAAGCTGGTTCAAAATCAGTTTTTGGTGTGAACACGTGTGTGTACGTGTTAAATTTGAAAGTCAAAAATGGTACATGCTCAGTGTACATACATGTGTAGACGGGCGATCGCTATGCATGATTGCAAAGGATCTATACAGTATCATCGCCATTCTTCTCATTGACCCACCATGGGGGGGTGCTTGCAGTTGGGTCCTCAAGATCAGATTGCATGTTCTCCCCGTGTCTCCTAGGGTAGTTACCCACACAAAAACATGCATTAATCCTGGTCGCTATACCGCCTCCCCCTTGATAGCCGGGGCGCCTAATGGAGGGGAAAGGAACTGGTTGGAATAACGTGTTTCTTCCACACGCTACGTCCTACCGGGGAAAATCCCCCCTGTCAGGTGAAGAAGGCTAGTTGGCTCTCATGCATTGAAGGAGGCAGGAGCTCGGCTGTGGGCTCCCTAGGCTGGCAGGGGAGTGTAGCGCCCAGGATTACTTAGACAATTGGCACTGGGTGAAAAAGGGTTGCAAAATCGTGGGATAAAAAAAAATTAAGAAAAAAAAAAAGATCAAGTGTGTAGCTGCTTCAACAATTATATGGTGTGAAAGGGTTAATGGTGAGGTAGTGGTACATGATATGAAAAGAAGTAAGGATTATGCACATCCAAACCCGAAGTTGGGCAGGTGCTGAGCGAAAGTCTGGTGATGGGCGAAAGCTCGAAATGTCACAGCAGCACTTACAATACAAAGTTTTTGCAACTGGAGCCCACAGTGTGCGAGTGTTTTTTTGTTTTTTTTAACAGTGGTACATAATGCACACATATTATGTTGTACACATCGCATACCTACACGTGGCTGTAGGCCGTTCTACACACATCCATGCACACATCCATGCGTTCGAGCGTACACGAGCAAGACACATTATTGATTGATTCCACCACAGGCACGTTGCTGGTGTTGAACACAGAGGAGGCTATAGTAGCCCATTGGTACTTGAATCCTGATGAATTCAGTTTGAAGTGGATTGGCGAAACACACCAGTGCATGCAGAGCAGTATGTATCCCATAAAGACACGCACGCATGCACACACACACACACGCACGCACGCACGCACGCACGCACGCACACACGCACACACACACTTGCATTATACATGCAGCGGACTGCACTCAGGTCAACACATATACAATAAGCTTCCCTTAACAATCTGGTA
Organism: Gymnoscopelus microlampas; assembly: GCF_963454915.1. Classification (NCBI taxonomy): domain Eukaryota; kingdom Metazoa; phylum Chordata; class Actinopteri; order Myctophiformes; family Myctophidae; genus Gymnoscopelus; species Gymnoscopelus microlampas. The sequence continues at coordinate 24,764,114 of NC_139952.1, forward strand.
TACATGGTCTTGAATAAAGAATCATGTACCAGATTCTCATTATCATAATGCAGATGTGCCTTTAGTTGCTCCAACATCCTCCTCTCAATTCCTTTCTTCGAGTCTAAAAGCCCCTCTAGCAGCCCTTAGCAGCCATGTTGCTCCTTACATCCAACAAGAAATGTTGGCTAAAGCATGATGGTACCAGAGGAGACGCGGCACTATGGAAACACCACAATGTTACTCAAATAGTTACACTCAGCAAGTTTCATGACAATCCACCCATTAGATTTTGAGACATTTGGTGTGAAAGGTAAATTGTTGGCTAATGTTGGCGCTAGAGGAAAGGCCACTGCGTGACCAAAATAAGCAGTGGTGGAAAAGGTTCTCAAATGTTTTACTTAAGTAAAAGTATCAATACTGCAATGTAGAAATACTCTGTTACAAGTAAAAGTCCGGAATTAAAAAATGACTTGAGTAAAAGTACAAAAGTATTGGTATCAAAATGTACTTTAAGCACCAAAAGTAAAAGTACTAAATGTCCTCTGAGGACTATGACGGTGCAGAGAAAATTCCATGGCAATCCACGCTGCTGCTAGTGGGGCTAAAACATGGAACACAGAAAGTTTGCTCATGTGCATCCTCCCGGCACAGATCGGCCAGATGTTCGTATGTTATAGGCCTATATATTCTTTCACAGGCTACAGGTGGCTGTTCTTTCTGGTGTGAGAATCAGAGCCCAGGAGATCAAACAGCAATACAGACCGGATTGGAGGACCTTTTGCACTGTATGCTCCCCATCCATTGCTTTGACAAGCGGGCTGACAAGACACTGAAGACAGAACTCGTCTCATTGCGGTGGTGGTCCCATTGTGATGGAGATGGTCACAGATATTACCATGTGCAAATTGCCAAAATGCATTGTTCTGAAGGTTTTCAGCATCCCTTGTGGTGGATATAAAATCTAAAATGTGTTGATTTCCTTTTTGCCATTGGCAACTTATTTCTACCAATTTGTGGTGAGAAATTACTTTGACCCCCGGAAAGGGGTTCCTCTATATGCTCTGTGTGTGTGTGTGTGTGTGTGTGTGTGTGTGTGTGTGTGTGTGTGTGTGTGTGTGTGTGTGTGTGTGTGTGTGTGTGTGTGTGTGTGCGTGTGCGTGTGTGTGTGTGTTGGGGGGGTAAAGGGAAGAGGAAAATCATTGTGTAATTACACAGTAATTAAAACAGCAACAGACAGAGAACTTTGCTTTGTTAAATTGAAAGGATCAGAGGGGAAGTCAATACTATTGATTAGTGCTAATGAAAACATTGTTTCACCTGGCCAATAGAAGGCTGTTGTTGGAGATTGTACGCTCAGCTGTAGCAGGCTGGGCTCACAGATGGCTAATGATGTAATGATGTCTAGACTAGATGCTATCTGATAAACCCACTAAACATCCCAATACTTTCCATTGTTAATTAAGAGTGCTGTTACTATTGCTGTACATCAGCAAGGTTGTCATTCAGTCGTGGGCATGAGGCCACAGGCTCAGTGCTGAAACAAACTGTTATATAATACAGTTTCAACGACAGTTAATAAGATTAATAATTTGGAGATGGTTATTAGTTTTTTTTAAGTATTCATCATTGTTACCTGCTCTATTATACAATTCTAGATTTTGGGCTGTTCAAGTAGGTCTTCAGTGACTAGTTCCTTTCCCAAGGCAACTCCATCATACTTTCTGTCTTTCAAAGTTGGGAACTATACATTATCTTTATTTAATCAGGCATGTCACTTAAGGACACATTCTTATTTACAAGGATGGCCACTGTAATGCCTTTACAGTGCCACAGGGAGCCATTGATTTGTATATTTGGTTCTATAGATAGGCCTCAATAGATCCCGCGGGGGTAATTAAGTTGTCATGGCAGTATAGCAGCTAGCCTATGAAACAGAGAGAAAGAGAAACAGCAAGTAAACAATAAAAAGATAAAGATGGTATCGTACACATAGGGATTAGGAAAAGAGTACCACAAACATAAATCTAGCTTGGCCCTCAGTATGAACTGCCTGGGAGTTAGCATGGTGCCTTTTAACAGATGTAAATGAGTGTAGTCAAAGTATACAAACAGTTGGCTAGGCCAGCGGTCCGGGCACTTAGGCTCTAATGTATCCTGACAGTGCATCGCTGGTTTGAGGTCCGATCCTGACGATCTTTACTGCATGTCTCTTCCCATCTCTTTCTCCCCGTTTCCTGTCCATCGCCACTTAAAAACTATCAATAATGTCAGAAAACAGGCGACCGGGCCTTTTGCTCAGCCGTCCCCGAACTATGGAACGCCCTCCCTGCCCACCTGAGAGCACCACAGTCGGTTGACTCTTTTAAGAGAGGACTTTTTTATGCATTTGATTATTGTAGCACTTTGAGATTTTCACAAATGTAAAGTGCATTATAAATAAAATACATTATTATTATTATTGAAAAGCCCCAAAAATATCCAAAGATTTATTCCAGTGGAAAAGGCATTAGAAAGGAGCTAAAAATAAATGCACCCCCTGCAAAACGATTTAGCCCATTTATCTCAAATCTGAGCTGGCAGTGAACTGCCAGAATGTTCTTGTCAGTCCCTCCCTGTGTTTTTGGACAAAGCATAGTTGCATAGTCTACGTTCCTGCCACGATTGCAAACTGCGATTAGTGGCTTGGCAGTTGACCATCTTCTCCTGAGGGGCTTGTGTAATAGCAGTAACCATGCCATCATCATTTTAGATGAGGGATGTTTCCAAAGCTCTCTACAATGTATCTACTGTCTACTGATCAATGCATCTGTGACAAGATATCCAACCGAGCTGGGAAGTAAATGTATGACTGCTCTTTTAAAAGCATCTATTTCCCAATTACAGATTTTAAAAAGGGTGCAGCATCTGGCTAATATTCCCTCCACATTCACAATGGCAGCATAACAAATTGCCTTCATACTTAGCCACTCAGTTAAGCATTGATTGTGTTGTGTGTGTGTCCATGTGCGTGCTTGTGCATGTGAGTGAACGTTCACTCTTTTGTTTGCCATGGCCAATCAGTTTTGTATGAGTTATTTTTGTTTACCCATTTCAAATGTTAAGGGTTAATCGAATCAGACTACATTTCTAAGCTCACTGCAATTAAAAAAGCTTTTTTTATGAAGAAATAGTATTGAACTAAAACGCTTGTTAATAAATAAATAAATAAATAACAGCAACCCAGTCTCACCATTCTGGTGTGTTCATGACTCAAATTACATCAGCTGAAAGGCTATTATCACTGAAGTAACTTGGCCTTGAGCTGATGTATGGGAGAAATGGTTGTATATCTCTGCATTATATATCATGACCATTTTATGAAATGAAAAATAATGGACACTATGGTATTGCTGCACACTTGCATTTTTGTGTGTGTGTGTGTGTGTGTGTGTGTGTGTGTGTGTGTGTGTGTGTGTGTGTGTGTGTGTGTGTGTGTGTGTGTGTGTGTGTGTGCGTGCGTGCACGAGCGTACGTATGTGTATGAGTGTGTGAGAGGGAGTGTGTGCATGTATGTGTGCATGAACATCACTATTCAGAATCCATGAGAGCGGTCAAGAATGTTAACCCTGTCTTTCCCACATGCTCTCAGAGACTGATAGTTCCATTAATGCTGGTTCCTATTATGTCAGTGTCACCACATATAGGTGTCTATGCGGGGGACATGGTGGGGGTGAAAATTGTGCAAGAACCGTGAAATGTCACTCCTGTACAATGTCGTCTGTAAGAGAACCATCCCTGTGCGTCCCCTCTTGACTACTGTGTGTCGGTGTTGAATTATAAATGACCCCACTGCGGATCTCTCCAGACAGAGTTAGATGGATAGGTTACTCCCACTAAGCAAGCAGACCCACCACAGGGTGAAGATATCCATGATGACTTTTATACCCTTGTTACAAACAAAGCCACTTTCATTCCGTTAGATGAGAGGGAGTTTCTGTTGCTGTTCTGTTTTGACAGAATGTCAAACTGCCACATTCACATCAAAATGTACGCAAACGCCATGGCTATATACTGTACCTCCGCCAAAGAAGGTAATGTTCTCTCTCTCTCTCTGTCTCTCACTCTCTCTCTCTCCCTCCCCCGTAGCAGGACATATCAAGCAGTTATGAACAGACTTGGACAGAGTTGGAAGAGTTGGTCCGAGGATGGGGAAGAACTGATTAACCTTCCGTGCCAACTGGCGAAAACAGGGTTCAGTGGGAACACTTGGCCTTTTGAACTTCTTGAACTGATTAACATAACCCTAGCCACAATACTTTGAAAAAAAGTATTATAATAGGCCCAGGAAGAACTGATTAACTGATCAACATGCATCATGAAGTTTTAACAGCCAAAAGGGGACGTGGCTCCAGAAGCACTGCAACGCATTATACATTAACTGACACTTTGACCGAGGTCCATGCTTGCAATTCTTTTGCATTGTCCCCCCATTTTCCTCCCCAATGGCTTTTGTTGCCAACACCATGGCGTACTATGGTACTTTCATATAGTATATTTTATGATATTCTTTGATAATAATTGATTCAGTCAACCCACGTCTCTACCCTGTCTTTACTGTCCCTGACCCCTGTTGTTCTATTAAACAAAAAAATCTGAACTACCATAATAATTTGGCACTGGAGGCACAGTGTCTGTATCTCTATCGTTACGGTTTCTAGCATACGATACATTGAATAAGAAGTTACAGGCTTTACAGATATTAGATACAAATTGAACTCTTCTCTTTGCCTTTTTATGCTTCAAGATGAAACACAGGGCAGGAAACATAGGGTAGAACAAGGGGAGACATGCAAGACATGATGGAAGTAATCGAACTCGGAGCATGTGGTCAGTGCACTAACCGAATGAGCCACCATGCAGGCCACCCTCAAAAATGATTTTATAGGATGGTTTATTGTGAATTTCAATTCACTGATACAGATGTGTTTGTCTCACAGGATGGGCCTAAACAGAGCTAAGATTAAACAACCTACACAATAATAACCATGGTCAGATGATTAAACGCACATTTGCAGTGTGTCTATTCTGGAGGTGGCTGCGGAGGGGAGGATTCGGAGGAAGCTGGACGCTATCCTGATGAACCACCTCTTTATGATGTGCTAGTGGGGATGAGGAGCACATTCAGTCACTGACTCATCTCCCTCTGTCACTCCACAAAGTGACCTTGGCATGTCTCTTGTGCCAGTAGCTCCACAACCAAGCCTGATATTCATGCATACCTGTACATTCATAGACTGTATGTATACTCATTATCAACTGTGATCCCACATACCCACTGCTGAAGGCCAGCTGACACTGTACATACAGCATACCAATCTCATATTCACTGATGATAGTCTGTATAAATTGTAGATCATTCATATATTCATTGGCAATAGGTCCTGTATACATATTATCTACACCGTCCTCTTGCACGTTGACAACAAGCTGCTGAAGGACAAATATGTGCGTATGCTGTTGGTGGACTACAGGTCAGCATTCAACACCTTTGTCCCAGCAAAACTTGACACAAAGCTCCGAGACCTAGGGCTACACCCAAGCATGTGCTTGGTTGTAGCCTTCCTGTCCAACCGACATCAGGTGGTGAGAATGGGCAGCATCACATCTGACCCCCTGACCCTCAACACTGGAGCACCCCAGGGATGCATGCTTAGCCCTCTCCTCTACTCCCTGTACACGTATGACTGCACAGCCACACATGACTCCAACGCCATTATAAAGTGCGTGGAAAACACGACAATGACGAGGCTTGGATTTAGTTCTTCCTCATGGACCTACTTGCGGATTATACCAGTGTCAGTCTACCTTATGTGGCTTACGCGGACGACACGCACTGACATTTTGCACCTTAATCTGGTTAAATGTAATTATTGATAGATAAGAACATTATGTAATTAGGGGATAGATTTCAATTCAGGCCAATTACTTGCACTGCAAGACTTTTGGAAGAGTAGCTGTTTTGTTTTCCTTTTCATGGAGTTTGTGTAGAAAGAGATGGATGTGTTACACTCATTGACTCACACGTCTCCATAACTCATGCCATGACTGGTAAGTAGGCAAATCCATTAGACAAAACAGCTCATCAAATATTAAAACACAAATGAATTAATGTGCCTCTTTGAACATGTGCGTGTGCTCCTGTGTGCATACAGTATACTGTACACACATCTATGTGTGTGTGTGTGTGTGTGTGTGTGTGTGTGTGTGTGTGTGTGTGTGTGTGTGTGTGTGTGTGTGTGTGTGTGTGTGTGTGTGTGTGTGTGTGTGTGTGTGGCAGGAATACAGGAAGGAATTAGCCAATAAAGGGAGATAAACTGTTGTCATTATTGCTCATCATGGAAAACCATTACATGAATGCATAACTGCTGCGCAGAGATGCTATTGATCCCTGCAGTCGTAAATATAACAGACAGAACCTTAACAATAGGCCAGTGTATCGACCACCTGGGGTGACATTATCATTTAATTCATTCCGAATGTCTCTGTCCACACACAGGGTTCGAAGGACAGCGTCCAACTGTACGCAGTACTGTATGTGTTCCTGTATTGCATCCATGAGTGCACAGGCTGCAGTTACGAGTTCCATCATCAATCACTTTCTACATGGCCGTCCCTATTTTGGCCTTTGGTCATTATGGGCGAAAACACTTCAGATCTACAAGCTCACTACCCATTGTTTGTTGTAGATCTGCTGTTTCGGCTATTCGTCAGACAGCGAAGTATATAGGGCTTAAGCTGTTAAATATCTCAATGACGAACTGGTTGACAAACCTTGAGAGAGAGAGAGAGAGAGAGAGAGAGAGAGAGAGAAAGATGGTCATTCCGAAAATCTGCCAAAGTAAATCCTCCTTCTACTGGGTGCTTTGCTTTCCTCATTCTATGCTTGTCATCTTAGAAACACTTGTTGAATGTCGAAGACTGTGATGAATTCAATTCGTTACACACACACACACACACACACACACACACACACACACACACACACACACACACACACACACACACACACACACACACACACACACACACACACACACACACACACACACACACACAGACCCTTCCCTCTCAGAGGATGTATAATTCATTAGGCATTAACAGCTTGGCAGCCAATGGCATCGTGAGAGCTGAGAACTTTAGATGTGACACGAATTTGGCAATTTCCAGGAGAAACATATCCAGTATGACTCAGAGATAAACATACTGTCCAACTCCAGTTTTCATATAACAAACAAAATCCTTCTCCTGGGTGCTTTGCAATCTTTCATTTTGCACTCATTCTCTGCATGTCCGCTATTGGAAACACTTGAATGTTGAAGCCTGTGATGGAGGCGTGAGGAACACAGGAAAACACAAAGAAGATACAGAAACACAGTCGTGTCCATGACAAATGCCTAATGAATTATACATCCTCTCCTCTGGGAGAGAAGCTGAAGAGGTGTGTGTGTGTGTGTGTGTGTGTGTGTGTGTGTGTGTGTGTGTGTGTGTGTGTGTGTGTGTGTGTGTGTGTGTGTGTGTGTGTGTGTGTGTGTGTGTTCCTGTCCTGAAACTTTGACCAGTTAACAGTTTTCTCTGTGTACTTGTAACTGCTTGTAATGCTTGTTCTGTCTTCTGTGCCACAGAATCCCTGCCTGCCTGCTTACCGATCCATAGCTGCTACTACTGCTGCCTACACCGCCTTGCTGTTCTCAATTCCATACCAGCCGTTTCCTCACCTCAACCTTTTCCACAAGGTAAATAAACCTGTGGCTTTTTCTTTTTTACATATATATATATACACATAGTGCTGTACTTTTAAGTGTCAATAATAAAATAAAATATTAAATCAAAAACCTGATGTCCCTATTTTGGGCATTTCATTATAGGCAAACATTTTTCAAAGAATTTCAAAACATTTTAAAAAATGTCAGCATTTTCAAGAGATTAAGATATAAAGGGCACGCAAGACTTTGGTGTAGAGGAAAAAAGAACATACCAAGTATAGAGCCCTAGGGGACCCAGGTCAATTAAGTATTATATATAGGGTTTAAGTAGTTAAACATCATCTCATTGCTGATCTGTGCTTGGCTATGCTTTTGAACTGCAACCTGACATCATTAGCAGAGCAGGGCAGCCAATGGCATCGTGAGAACGGAAGTAACTCACTTCAAAGGCTACGTGCGCTCAACTCAAAGAACTTGAGGTCACACTGGGTGACTCTTGACAACATGAACAACAAAGGAACCATCCGCACTCACGAACATAGTTTTAAAAAGTCTTCAATGCAGCAATCAACAACTTAGACGTTTCGATCCGTTGGCCTTCGTCTGCGTTTCAACCGCACCAAACGTAAGTGACCTACGGTATAATGGCTGATAATAATCATTAAGACAATACATCTGTGTCTCATCAACAACAAATAACAATCATATCTCTGCTGTCCGGCCGCAATCAGCTGACTCCAAAACGCTCATTTTTCAGGAAATGAAAAAACAAAATATACGTTTTTCAGGAAATGCAGAAAACCTTATATTTTTAAAACAAAGCAATACTTCCTCATCAAAGTTGGAATAGTGACTTTATATATTGTCAGATACTTGCATGTATCGTTACATTATCACCACTTCACCCAAATCCAGCTCAAGTGGAGTTAGGAGTTTTGTCTGAACAGCTGACGCCTGACAATAGTTCCAATCGCAGCTGTCACTGTGCAGCAGGAGGAGAGGGAGTGGAGTTGCGTGGTTTGACGGACAGTTTGAGGATCCAATTGGAGTTGGGTGTTGATTTATGAAAAAAAAAGGAACTGAAAATAGAGTTAACTGGTTCCCGGCGGACAGCGACGATATGCAAAATACATCACAAAAACTACAAAGAGATCCTGGGGAACACTGAGAGAACCACTGCTTTAGTGTATAAGTGGTGATGGGTTATATACTATGATTGCCCTTGACTGTGAGTGAGGAAATCTGTGAGCCGAGAAACGTTCAGTTTCAAGATCTAACGAGTGGGTGACAGGGCAAGAAGACTCTTGTCATGTTACATCCAAAATGACACCAATGAATGATATATTTCCCAGGCCGATTCTCACTAATCAAAATATGGGAGCAGAAGGGACATCTTTGAAGTTACCCTTAAAAATGATGGCACTGGGGGCACGGTGCATGTATCTCTATTACAGTCTGTTACAGAAAACAGCGTTCAATGAAATAGTAGGGCAGGGGAGAGGGTCCCCCAGCACCTGAGTGACATTTTTTGTAACCTGCTTTAGTTTTTTAGGACCCTTATGGTGTCTACTTAAGATTTCTTCTTGTTGCCCAGGTTCGGTTCGGGTTGGGGAAAGGTGTAAGAAAGGGTTAAAATGAAACAAGAAGAATCGGCAACAAGAAGAAATCTTAACTGGACACCATTGGGGTCCTAAAAAAACATTTGGCAAACAAGAATTCCCCAAGTATTTAGTACAAAGACAATAGACGTGGTTTTAACATTTTCTGTTAGTTCTTTGCAGTTACTGTCCTGAAATAGAGTCAAGGTGTGCATGAATCTCAGCAATAACCACTTTTATGAATTATTTGGGTCAACAAGAAGAAATCTTAACTAGACACCATAAGGGTAAAAAAAAAACAGGTTACCAAAAAATGACACTCGGGTGCTGGGGGACCATCTCCGCTGCCCTACTAAAAAGGATGTACAGTATCAAGAACTGATTTCTTTGTGCCTGGGTTCATTATTTTATTTAATGGCTTATTGTGAATTTCAATTTGGTGATGTGCTCAGAACAGATGGGCTTGTCTCACACACTCAACTACAAAATAATAACCATGGCAGGATGAAATGCACATAAATGCATAATAACATACTGTAGCACACACACAAACACATTATATAATAGTAATAAATACATAAATAAATATATACTCCACCTATCAACTTATTATATACTGTATGGATGCACTTAATCTCAGCCTGTGTGTGTGTGTGTGTGTGTGTGTGTGTGTGTGTGTGTGTGTGTGTGTGTGTGTGTGTGTGTGTGTGTGCGTGCGTGCGTGCGTGCGTGCGTGCGTGCGTGCGTGCGTGCGTGCGTGCGTGCGTGCGTGCGTGCGTGCGTGCGTGTGCGTGTGTCTGTGTTTGCATGAATCTGAATCATTATGAATATTTCATATTTGGCATGTCTCGTCAGGTAAAGCAGATGGTGCATCTCCTGCCTGTCTCAAGTACTCCTGTATCTTGGACACATATTAACATCTAGGAATGTCTGCTCCCCCCCCAGCCACCCCCCAGCATTGCTTTCCCTTTCTCTTTGGTTGAAAGGCAAGAATGAAAGAAGATCAGAGACCTAGTCATTTATGAACAATTTTCTTTCATGGGTTAATGGGAGCTATCTGATTGAGGGACTGAAGAGAAGAAGGGACTAATTTGCAATAACAGCAGTTACATCTTTTGGCAAATGCCTGTTTGCATACAAATATGACATTTAATATTGTAATATCGAAACTTTATCATATTATATTACTGATGTATAACTATATTCATATTTATTTTTTGATATTTCATCTTTTTATGTTTTTAGCGGCGCTAGCCGGTATAGAGCGGATCCTGCTCTATACCTGACTTTGTCCGTGTTCACCGTCAACGTGCTGATTGGTGTAGTGATTATCATACAATGAGTGTGCATTAACCATTAGGTAATGGAAGGTCCTGCATGAAAACATGCTATAACTCATGAAATGTATGCGTGTGACTTTGGCTAAACTAAACATGTCTTTCGGAGGCCCTAGCACCACCAGCATAGGGTAAATCATGTACTTGCACTATGATGGGAGTGCAGGGCTCTCATTGACAGAGGTACTTCAGAAAGGTTAATTTCCTGTCTTATCGTAGTTTATATCAATTAGAGTTAACACCTAGTATAGGAACATTAACAAATTCGCAGAAAGAACACGAGTATCAACAAGGACCATCTGCTCAACTTCCGGTGGAGTCAGGGGGGCCATCTGCACCCTGCAGCGCTGGAGAAAACAAGGAGGCCAAGTGCACCTTGTCACCGCTGAGTAGGCAAGCTATAGCGACTCAGAGCCCAACACCTGTCATGGCACTTCCTGTGACCCTAACAGACAGGATGTCTGTGCGCTACCGATGCAGCGTGTTCCTCAGCAGCTTTGCCATGAACTTTTGCACCTCGGGTCATACATAAAACATATAGAGAGCAATCTTATTGTAACCAGTTTAACCCTTCCCTTTTGAGCCCGCCTCAAATGGGATGTTCCACAATGTTTAACTTCCATGTATATATATCACTGTCCTGTCGTTAATAAAGTAAGAACTCTGTTGAATCGAGACTCCTCGTCTTCTTCCAATGCAGTTCCTAGATGCGCATCGCCTAATTGTTTGTTGAACCTAACTCTCACTTTGTGATACAATCCACTTCTTCATGACCACACTCATCTGACCAGATTCTGAAAGACTTGAAAGACCTAAGAGGGAGTAAATCATAACAACTTGGTGTCAGAAAGCGGGATCGGTTTCTAAAGGTGAGTCATCCATTAAATTTATTAGTTTATATTTAATGCTGACTTCCTTCACCCGAAAACCCACAAATTTAATTGTTGTTAAAGCCATATACACTTATGCTTGGAGCATATTAGGATTAATACGGCACCCGGGGTGCGCGTGAGATCTCCTGTAGTGACAGGAGACGCAAGGTACAAATAGCTATAGGATAGCTATAAAAATAACACAATTTTTTTTGAGTGGGACTCATTAGTTATTGTGTGTCACCAGTGGACAGTGAGATTATACTGACGAGTATAGCATGAGTAACTGTCGCAGTTGGTGAAGTGACCGCGGTATAGAAATAGGCCTAAATGATGTACCTGTGCTAAGAATAAAAAGTTTATTCAGTAGTATTGCAGCGACAATACAGAATCCTTGGTGTATGGCTTTGATACATGATTTTACAATAATATCATTTTGAGTTTTGATATATGGTCTTAAAATACATGGTCTTTATAACATTATTTTAACTTATGGTCTGACGAGATGTGTGTGGTGAGGTGAATGGGAAAACACTGTGACTGTTTTGGTTGTTTTTCGTTTCTAACACTATTCATGAGTAGTTGGAAAATGCCATTCTTTAAAAGAAATAAACGTACTGAACAAAGCAAGGCTGTTGCATCTAAGGTAGTCATTCCCTTTAAGGACGCTGACGAAGTCCCAAAGGAGGCATTTCACTCCTCCGTTGCGTCCGCTCCAAAGCCTCCGTTTCCCCATGAGGAACCAATAAATTATGTAGAAAGGCAGATTGGTGCTTTTTACACGACCCCTATGGTCGATTGTCTGGCAGGATGGTCTGAGGGTTTAGCCCCACAACTAGCAGTACCTTATCCCCGTACGGGATCATTTCAAGATTATCACATGGATCTCGCTGATCGTATGATAAATCAAGGCTTTGGTGATCCACTTTGGGAATTATCTTATTTAAAACAGGCCTTTGAAGGTTGGAAAACATTGAAACCTTTTTGGGATAAGGGGCATGAGAAAGTCAGTACATATGGCACAGCCTTCTTGTCCGCCGAGCCAGATTCTGCTCCGCGCAAAAACACGGACACTGACTCGGATGACATGCTCGCTGTGGCAAGTTATGTACATTTGTACCCAGATTTGAAAAAAGTATCTGCACCAGCTACACCAGCCAGTAAGCCACCCATGTTGCCATACTCTCCGCAAGGAATACACACACGTTTACAAGCAACTATCCAAAGAGAAGGGATCACTAAAAACATTCTTAAAATCACTGAAGCAATTAACACAATTAATGAAACAGTTGATCGCCTTCGCCAGCATGAACAGTCTCCTGATCTCAAGGATCATGTGGCAAAGTTGCTCGACGAGCGGGATCAATTGACAGACAATTTAAAAACACTGCGCAAAGAAGCAAAAGATCTCTCTCTGGCATGTCCCTCTGTGGAGGTCGTGGCTAATCAATTCCCATTTTTGCGTATCAATGACAGCTATGTCTTAAAACCACTTGACTTCACACAGATGAATCACATTTGCAACGACGCACCGATCAGGGAATTATTGAACCTACATGTTCACCATTTAATTCCCCTATACATCCAATTCTTAAACCTGGTGGAAGAGGTTACAGACTCACTGTAGACCTCCGTCATATCAATGATTTAATCGTGGCACTCCCTGCTTTTGTCCCCGACATAACTAACATCTTAACATCTATTCCAGCAGATCACACCTATTTTAGCGTGTTTGATTTATGCTCAGCTTTTCATTCTGTCCCTGTGGACATCGAGACAAGGCCTTTATTGGCATTTGAGTTTGAGCGTCGACAGTATTGTTTCACGAGGCTGGTCCAGGGCCTGATTGACAGCCCTGCCGCCTTTGCGCGCGTGGTGCATGAGACTCTGGAAGATTTCACACCACCTGATGGTTGTCGTTTGTTGGTTTACGTCGATGACCTTCTACTCTCCTCCTGTGACCGTGGCACCTGTGAGCGTGGCTCCAAAATGCTCTTGTTACACTTGGCTAAGTGTGGACATAGGGTCTCCCTCTCGAAGATGCAATGGGTGCTTCCTGAAGTGAAGTATTTGGGCTTTTTGTTGTCAAAAGGGCAGAGGACACTAGCCGCTGATCGTGTGTCAATGATCAAGCAGCTCCCACCGCCGAGAACTCAAAACCAAATGAGGTCTTGGCTAGGCATCATCAATTATGTCCGGCACTGGATCCCTGACTGCTCCTATCATGACAAAGTGTTGAGACAATGCACTCTCTCTACTGCTCCTCAGGACATTGTGTGGACTGAACTGATGACAAAATCCTTCAAGGCACTGAAGCATTCGTTGTGCACTGCACCCGGTCTTGGTCTCCCGAGATACGATCAAATGTTTCTGTTATTTGTGTCCGAAACCGGTCTCACGGCCGCTGGCGTCTTGGCTCAAAAATCTGGTACTGGATTCCGCCCTGTGGCATATCTGTCGACCTCATTCTCCCCCATTGAACAGGGCCTGCCGACATGTCTTAGGGCAGTGGCTGCATGCGCGCTGTTGGTAAAAAGTGCAGAGAAGATCACTCTTGGCTATGACATGACTTTGTATGCTAACCACCATGTGTTGACTATTCTTAACAAAGTTAATTCTCAACACATAACTGTGCAGCGTAGGTCCCACTATGAGGCTATATTGACAGGCACATCGAATTTGACTATTAAAGCAGAGACACAAACTAGCCCTGCAATCTTGCTCAAACAACTACTAATCACCTCTGACGTTCCTCACACAGACACACCGCCGCACGATTGTTTAGAGCACTTAGCAGACACAACGGGTGCACGACCGGACATTTCAACTGTCCCCTTCGATGAGGGTGACTTCCTCTATGTTGATGGATCATGTTCTAAACCTGCAGATGGTGTGTACAAGTGTGGTTATGCCATTGTTAAGCTGCCTGACACCGTTGTCGAATGCTATAAATTACCATATATGTCAGCACAAAAGGCTGAATTAATGGCTTTGATTCGCGCCTGTGAACTCTCCGAAGGGAAGATTGTCACTGTTTTCACTGACTCTAAGTATGCATATTCTGTTTTGGTAGATTTTTGCAGATTGTGGTCGTTAAGAGGTTTCGTGTCGGCTGACGGAAAGCCCATCGCCCACAAAAATCTAATCTGCCGTCTCATTGATGCTGCTCAGTTACCACTACGTTTGTCTGTGGTGAAAACCAAAGGTCATGACCGTCTCGTCTCGGAGGAGGCTAGAGGCAATCACTTGGCTGATACTGTCGCGAAGGCCGCTGCTGGAGATGACCCCGTGCTTGTAGGGGGCCACTCTGTGCACATTCCTTTCTCTCCTTTTGCTCCTTCTGAGGCAGAACTGGATACACACACAGGCACAGACTCACACACCCCAGCAGTGCAAATGCTTACATCAGCTTTAGTTCCACAGTCCATTGACTTGTTGGTTATTCAAGCCAATGCAAATGATTTAGACAAAATTACGTGGGCTAAATTTAATTCTTCTCTTGGTCCGGATGGTGTTTTGCGAGATGACCAGGGACGCATTTGCCTCCCTGGTGCATCACTACCTTTTATTGTCCGACATTACCACGGTTGTTCACATGCCGGACAAACAGGGGTAGTAAACAGAATTAAGGAACAATTTTGTGCAGCTAAAATCAGCAGCACCACAAAGTTAATTCTCTCACAATGTCTTCCTTGTGCACGCACACATTGTGGAAAACCACAAGCAAAGTATGATGCTTTGGTACCTGCACAATTTCCATTCCAAGCCCTACAGATTGACTATACGCAAATGCCGAAAAAAGTTCGAGGTTTTAAGTATTTGCTTGTGATCGTGGACAAATTTTCCAAATGGCCAGAAGCATTCCCTGCACGGAAAGAGGATGCAAAAACAGTTGTAAATGCTCTTGTTGAACATGTGATTCCGAGATTTGGCATTAGTATTTCCATAGATAGTGACCAAGGGAGCCACTTCCTGTCAAAGGTTACGCAAGACTTATGTAAGAGACTAATGATCAACTGGAAGTTTCATATTCCTTATGCGCCCCAGTCTAGTGCTCTGGTGGAACGCAAAAACAGAACGATTAAGGAAAGATTAATCAAAGCAGGCCTTGAAAATCACTTAGACTGGGTATCGAATCTTCCTGCAGTTCTTGCAGAGATAAGAATGACTCCTCACCCTAAAACTAAGCTTTCACCCTTTGAGGTGATAATGGGCAGGCCTTTTCCAACTCCGTGGATACACAATACTAAACCACTGGGTCCATGTCTCCCTGGAGATATGGACACAATTGTGTCTGATTACACCGATGCTCTAATCCATAAACTGATTGGTGTTCATGGTAATGTCTCAATTTCTCTCCCTATGCCAGCCAGTCAACCGTCTCACCCTCACAGGCCAGGCGATTTAGTACTGGTGAAGGAGTTGAAAGCAGTCCCGGGAGAACCGAGGTACAGTGAACCGACTGAGGTCATCGCTGTGACTAGAACGGCTGTTCTAACTGCCCGAGAGCCTAGGTGGATTCACGCAACCCGCTTGAAGCGAGCACCAGGTGGTATTAGATGTCTTCCTGTCCCCCAGGTATTGCCGAGAGACAGAGAGAAAGAGGGCGCCGAGGCCGGAGGGGATGGGCCCCCTTCTCCCACGTGCCCTGGGTCTCCTCCAACAGGCCGTGGGCCTCTGGTTGCAACAGAGAGCGCCCACCCCTGTATCAATCTCGGGGCAGACCTGTCCCTCTGCCCCCTCCTAAACCTCCAAAACAGAGAGTACAGAGACCTTGGTTAACACAGAAAAATCGTAATGCAATAGCCGTGGCTATTGCATTGGTTATATCAGTAGCTTGTGCTGCTGGATGGGTGTTTTGGGCTTACTGCGGTCAGGAGGGTTTGTCTGGTTGTGGTAAAACTCAGTTGCATATAAAGATCAATGTGATTAAGGCTATAAATGACCCCTCTACTTTCGCTCAGACACCGAAACCCGATTACGACGATTACACCTATGACAACGATCCGCGACCATACTCTAAGAGAAAAATGTTGAATGTATTGAAAACAACAACACCAATGTCACGCAGAAGGAGAGCTATCACTGTTCCTATGCTACGCAGAATTCAAGCTGTCACTGTTCCTAGTGTTAAAAACTTTGCTTTCGAGAACATGGTTAGACATGACAATTTGGCTCTAACTATAATGTCTGAATTTGCTCACAAAAACAACATGACCGACTGCTGGATTTGCCAACACATGCCTGTTAGTTCTAACTCACCAATGCTGACACCTGTACCATTTACAGTGGCAGATTGGAACCTTGTCAATTGGCAAAACAAGGCATCTAAAATGACAAAAGATGACAATGACTGTTACACTCCCCCACCACATCGTCAAGTGGCCGCATGCAACACAAAGGAGGAGTGTGAACGGCTTGTCCAAATGTATGGAGAAGAAATGGATAAGTATACAGGCGAAGAAGGCCTCATCCTGCGTTCTGTCATGCTTGAGTTCAACAGGAAACACCGTCCTAAAAATGTCAAATGGGCCTCTTTGTACAGGGTCACTCACTATGAGAAAACTGTGCAGAGAGGTTTTAGATTTTCTCTTCAAATGACCCTAGTGGAAACTGATTGTTTCAATGAATTTGAAAGCCGCAACCGAGCCTGCCAGCCCCTCGTCAATACTGATACAATTAGACTAGAGGCTGTGGCACTTTCAGTACCGTGGACAGCTACAATAACTGTACCGTCTCTGAGTTGGTCTAAACACCACTGTCAAACTGCTATCCTACAGGAGATGCCTCCAATGCGCGACTGTAGTGTACCTTGGCATGTCCTCACTGTGTACCCACTGCAACGTGTTAGCCACTGTGTGTATTTTCCATATGATCCAAACACCGCAACCCGTGTAGACATAGGAATCAGTGATTGTGTGGGCCCCAAGGTTCCGGTATCTTTTAATGAGAGCCCTTTGATTCCCTTACCAGAGAAGGTGTACCTAGTTTGTGGTAACAAAGCCTATAGCTGTCTCCCACTTGCAGTGCGAAAGATCTATTCAGGAGATTGTTATTTGGCCTATTTGGTACCACTAATCAGGAAGGTTGAAACTAAGGACCTGGTCCCTTACCATGTCCGACATAAGCGAAGCTTTGATCATTTCCTAGGTATCCTACTGCCAAACTACGGTGTGTATAGATCTCAAGAGGAGATTCGTTCTCTAACTGAAACATTGGAAAATCACATGAATGTCTCATCCAAGGCGTTTACCGCTATTCAGAAGGAACTCACCGAAACTAGAGCCATGGTTTTGCAGAATCGTATGGCGCTTGATCTTATGCTTGCATCACAAGGAGGAACTTGCCGCGTAATCCGATCAGAATGTTGCTCTTTTATTAGTGACGCGACAGACAAGGTGCGAGACGTTATCGCAGATACGGCAAAAGGTCTTAAAGCACTGAATGAGAACCATAGCTGGAACCCATTCGGGTCTGCTGACTCATGGATGGGGACTTGGGGGAGCTCTGTTTTACAGGGGCTCCTCAAGATAGCTGGAGGTGTGTGCTTGGTTTTGTTCATCATAATTATCATTTTTGCTGTTATCAAAGCCTGCATCAAAAAGACTACTAATTCAGTAATGTTTAATCGTGTGATCTACAGAGCACCTCATCCCCTGCCGGAGGCCTGTGTTGACAATTCAAGCTGTTCTCCTGCGGACCAGGTGATAATTACCATCGAAGGACGCGAAGCAGCGCAGCGGTGCCGTGAAACTCTCTGCGCAGGCCCACCGGTCCCGTCTGCTCCTCCAGATGAGTTATCATTGTTAACTAAGGTTCCTGTCTATGAGGTTATGATCGGACGCACCCCTCGCAAGACTCGATCTCTTTCTGGCTAGTAAAATAAATGTAAAGGTAAAATGGCAAAAACCCCATTTTGGCTTAATTGGACAGATGTTCCCATTATTCAAACACCCCTTCATCGCAGTATGCGAGATTTTGTTTCACCCTCAACTAGAAGAATCACTAGAGAAAGACGCCAATTGGCACGTAAACAACTAATCGCAATGCTAGAAAGAACAAGATGGGCATCTGCTTATATACCCCCAGGATTTGTGCCTAATCATTGTACTAAATTTATTGACCCCCCGCGTTATGGTACATTACCTAATGTGGGCAACGAATGTGTCCCATATCCGGCTACATCTCCTCACTTATATCGCTGGCCTATGCCAGATATACTGATAGACCGTGCATTTCCTCACCCCGACGAGTATGCACCTGATTGGTATAGAATATGTATGATGACTGAGCCTGACTTTAAATTCCTCTACGATAAGGGAGCCATAAAAGTCCATTTTTATGACTTACCTTATATGCAGAATGTTAAAACGTGCTCGTTCTCAGGTTACGACCTGACAGGCCGTAGGTCTGTTGAAGGCATAACAGTACAGTTGATTCAGTATCATTTGACCCAAAAATATACTGCAACCTACCCCTGTTCTCGCCTTATTGATCACCACATTCACTACCGCGCTCCCGGTCATCCATTGAGAAGTAGTTTTCCGCTCCCAGTACGTGAAGTTGCACGTAACCTACATGCTTGTATTGTCAACATACTGGTGGGAGGGGACATTATCTGGACCTCAGATGACATTTTGTTAGACGAGCTTCCTGATCTGATTGCAGCCCGTGCTAGGTATCAGACTTGGGAGTGGCAGAGAGACATGGATAGAGACACCTTTCTCTTCCCAAACTGTCTTCCTATTGAGTTTAGGTTAGACTAAAAGTTTCCAAGAGGGCAGGTGATTGTCTAGTAGTGTGAAATTGTGAGGAAAAATACCAACACACACATCTCCACAGGCTAGATTTTTTTTTTTAGTTTTGCTTTGCTACAAAGGTAATAATCAAGAGTATACTCACTTATATAGTCATGCAATTTTATGCAATATTCTGGTTTCATGATCATTAGGGTTATGGATACAATAGTTTTATTTTCATTACTTATGTTTGTTTAAACTGTCTTTATATTGTTTAAGAAAATAGACATGATGGTGTGTGCACTGTTTATCCTAGATTTGTTTTATGTTACAGAACGTGGTCGGATGGGTGATTTCGCAGCACGCATATGTGGAGGGACCTGACCCTTCTATCTCACATATTCCCCAAGTTTGGTTTGTAAATTTACATCTGCTAACCGTGTGGTTCAAATCACTGTTAGAGTGAGTGTGTATACGTTGGCTTACACGTATCATTTGAAGGATGACAGTCAGTGGGCTGACGTTTTTCAAAAATGGACCTACCAAAAAGGGTTTCGTGACCCAAAACCCCATCATACTATCACAGCATGTAGCCTTGACATCTCTGATCAACATGTGCAGACAGCCATCTCTTATAATGTCTATAATGGAGGATTTTTGATTTGGAAGCTCTGCAGAATTGCCAAGGGTCCTTATTTGAGTTTAAAATGAGCTGTGCATTCGCACCTCACATCTGGGTATTTTTAAACCCATGTAGTGATTTCTAAAAAGTGACTTATGAAATATGCTCCTCCACTTGTACATACATGTTAGATTTACTTTGTGTGATCATGCATGTGTAACCTTTTATTCACTCTTTTATAGTCTGACAAATTTCTGCACCTTAACGATGATGTGTGGCGTCTGGTTGGGCTTTTGGGAGACGTATGACATGTTATACTACATACATTCTCCCGACAGCTTACTCGGTAGCCTTACGCAGACACGCACACATAGTTTGATGGTCTGGTCATGGTAGATTAGGGGGTTGCACCACTCTGGAGTTTTTCAATCTAAGTGGTCCAGCGCTTGATCGACTATGTCTTGACTTTTTCGTCACTTGATTTGGAGTTAAGGATAGTATGGAGGTCTCCGGTTGATAAAAGGGGAGCCACGCAATTGGTTCTGAGCAATGCTGATTTGCCCTCTTATCCCTCGAATTCATCCCAAGCACGTGTCGTCTCATCACTTACCGCATGACAACATTTATTCTTTTTCTTTATATTTTCTTTAGTGTGTAGTCATAGAAAAGGAGTTCTAGTATATTTCTAACTTTTCCCTATGGTCATCACGCATGCTGGGCGTACTTCATTGTCTGATGATCTCGGATGTTGTCCTGTTCAGTACAAAAGAGGGCAACTGTAGTGATTATCATACAATGAGTGTGCATTAACCATTAGGTAATGGAAGGTCCTGCATGAAAACATGCTATAACTCATGAAATGTATGCGTGTGACTTTGGCTAAACTAAACATGTCTTTCGGAGGCCCTAGCACCACCAGCATAGGGTAAATCATGTACTTGCACTATGATGGGAGTGCAGGGCTCTCATTGACAGAGGTACTTCAGAAAGGTTAATTTCCTGTCTTATCGTAGTTTATATCAATTAGAGTTAACACCTAGTATAGGAACATTAACAAATTCGCAGAAAGAACACGAGTATCAACAAGGACCATCTGCTCAACTTCCGGTGGAGTCAGGGGGGCCATCTGCACCCTGCAGCGCTGGAGAAAACAAGGAGGCCAAGTGCACCTTGTCACCGCTGAGTAGGCAAGCTATAGCGACTCAGAGCCCAACACCTGTCATGGCACTTCCTGTGACCCTAACAGACAGGATGTCTGTGCGCTACCGATGCAGCGTGTTCCTCAGCAGCTTTGCCATGAACTTTTGCACCTCGGGTCATACATAAAACATATAGAGAGCAATCTTATTGTAACCAGTTTAACCCTTCCCTTTTGAGCCCGCCTCAAATGGGATGTTCCACAATGTTTAACTTCCATGTATATATATCACTGTCCTGTCGTTAATAAAGTAAGAACTCTGTTGAATCGAGACTCCTCGTCTTCTTCCAATGCAGTTCCTAGATGCGCATCGCCTAATTGTTTGTTGAACCTAACTCTCACTTTGTGATACAATCCACTTCTTCATGACCACACTCATCTGACCAGATTCTGAAAGACTTGAAAGACCTAAGAGGGAGAAAATCATAACAATTGGTCAGACCCGTCAACGTTCTGATTGGTCAGACCCGGCTAGTGCCGCTCTATAAGCGGACCCTGCTCTATACCTGACTTTGTCCGTGTTCACCGACAACGTTCTGATTGGTCAGACCCGTCAACAAAGTGATTGGTCAAGCTTCACGTGACACATGGCTATAAACACATTATAAACACATATCGATGACAAAATGTATCAAAGGCGCCGCTACCTTCACACAGGGTGTGATTTTTCATAAATGAATGCCATATTTTATACTTAATCAGATGACTGTAATAACATGCCTACAATAGGGATACCAGGTTTAAAGTGGTTGGCTGTTTGTGTTCTCAAAATATTTAAGAAATGAAAAGTGAAACCTTTTCATTTTTTTTTTTACATACAAGGTTTCCACCCGACAGCAACGATATGCTTTGCTTCCTAATTTGTTTGCCCCTCTGTAAATACCATTTAAATACATTATCCTTCAAAGTCATCAAATCCTGATTAATTTTCATTTGGATTAATTTCTGGGCACACCGGTCTTATGTGTTGGCTTGACGGTTACAAACGCTGCAGTCTGATTTGTTGGACAATTTATGAGCTGTAATAAAATGTGCTTTGACAAGGCATTTAAAAAATGTTCTCAATAAGCTGAATGGACACGGTTATTATTCACCTGATGGGTTATTATTCTGACTATAAAGCAATGCTGACAGCAATTAACTCTTCATCTTTTTTTCTCTCTTTTTTCCACATCCCATACCCAGCCATTATCTGGGGAGTGATAAAAGGACAGAGGGTGAAAAGTTTGCATGGATTGCTCAGCCACAGTATCTTTCCAAGGGGTTATACAACAGCTGACCAACCAGGACAGCTAAAAGGGATGGCTGATTATGTGGCAGATGATTAAAAACATGGCAGACACAGCTAAGAAACACAGCTGCACCAAACAAATTAATAGTGAGTGTGTTAGATTTGTGTCCAGAGCCAAGGGCATGCCGATGTGCAAGCATGATAGACAGTATTGACACATCTAAAACCGAACACACCCATTATTAATTTGATTAGCTGCAGCTGTGTTGCTTACATGTTTGTTTTTACCTCCGTTTACTGTTGTTGTATTGTTGATGCTTCCTGGTTTGTTTTTGTTTTTGCCTTGTATTGCTGTACACAACAGCATTTTTTATTTTTCTTACTCTTTACCTGTAGCTCTGTAACCTTAACTGCTGTGCGACCTCTGGGCGACTGAATTTCCCCCACGGGATAATAAAGGTATCTATCTATCTATCGGGTGCATGCTGCCTTTCCGACATGTCGCCTTTCCGACGTTAACGAACCCTATACCTAACCCTCACCCTAACCCTAACCGCACGCGGAAGAAGAAGAGTGGCGAGATGTCGGAATGGAAGGAGCACCCCCTATCTATCTATCTATCTATCTCACTGTGTAGCCTACTATAAGGTCAGTGTTATACAGCCGGCCATGTTTTTACCCTGCTGTAGTTTTTCATATGAAGTGGAAAACAAACTACAAAATCAGCCTAGGGTTTCATGCCCCTTTAAACACTTACAGGCTCTATATACTTTGTTGTACGACAAATATGTTTATGGTGGTTATGGTTACAGGTGCCATTAAAAAATATATATATATTTTGCTTATTACAACACAGAACTTCAAATCTAAAAAAATGCAATGGGATTGGTGATTTCTTGTATCTCTCAGTTCGGCATCTTGGGATGTCTAGTGTGCTTAGTTTTGTAGGAACGTACAGTACTTTGTGAAACATGGACGAATCTCTGGCACCAAACATGGTCGCTGCAGGTGGTTTGGTAGAATTCAGTAGAAAATGGGTCTGCGACCAAAACATGGTTGTTTGCGAAACACTGGCCTATACTCTATCTGTTGTATTGGGTGTTAACCACTTAAGCCCTACAGTATATACAGTACCTCATTGTACGACAAATGGCAAAAATAGCCAATCTACAAGCTCACACCCCATTGCGTAGTCTGCTATTTTTGTATATTTTGGTGTCCCAAAATAGGGACACCAGGGTTAATGTGGTTAAATTAAAATGATTATGTTAGCCTTTGGTAAACAGGCAACAATGGCCAAGCTGAGTCAAAAGGCTGTTCAAAAATAAACAATACAAGTAAATGGCCATAAACGTAATTGTTTCTTCTGAGTTGGTAATTTCATATTGACCCCTGGGGTAAAGTTACATCTGTGAGTACGTCTTTGTACTCTCCATTAATGCCTTTACACACAGAAGTGGAAACAGAGTGATAGTTTAGTTTCCAGAGGGTTGCCATCAGTCATTCCAAGAGTATATTCCATTAGGCAACCACAGGTTGCCCACACTGTCTGGAACACGGTGAAATGCACATTGAGATACAACAGGAGTAATTGCAAGAGGAAGTTGGACGAGCTTGAAGGAGACACTCAAAGGATTTTAGTAACAGATGGGTTCCTCTTGGGCCAGCTGAGGTGGATATGCATTTTTAAAAATCTTGGAGAACTAATTAAGCACTAAATTGCTAGAATGCCACACAAAACTTTGTGGAACATAAATGGTGTTCAGTCTTGCGGACATCTTGTGATGGTATCTAGTTCAAATGTGCAACGGGCAATGTCTCTGGCTTATGTATCTAGGCTTGCTCCTGTACCAGAAGCAGAGGAGAGGTCTACTTCTCTTCAGAGCCTTTACACCCCTCTCTGCCCCTTCTCCACCACCATGCTGCTACCGACGGGCAGTAGCTGTCAGTAGCTGACCGAGCATGTTTGGTTGGATTTCGGCGCTTACAACTTACGACCCGACACGACAGCGTGCACACCACCCATTTGACAACATATTTTCGGCCTCAGACGCTTTCCAACTCTTACCACCGCTGTTAACTTGTGACTGACTGAAAGTGTGACTGAGTTGTCTTTTCCTATAGTCTAGTCTTCTATGTCTTGTCCTATGTTTTCTCTTTTCTCGTTCTTTTCTCTTTCTTCGGACTGTGCCCCGGGCCAGTGTAATAACTGGCGCACTGCAAATCCCAAACCTATATGAACCTATGAACCTATGCCAGCTTCGAATTGACAGGAAAGAAGCAGAGGCAAATATGGTGAAATCAGCTGAGGCAGTTCGGGCCGGGAATCAAGGCCACTGTAGCCTCAGGGCACATACAGTACTTTTTGAAGGGGCATAAGGCCACCGAGGGGGCACAGTGGCCATGGCCTGCATGACCTCCATGAAACTCACCGTACCACACATTGATGTAATGGGTCGGGTAAATGAATGACTCTCCTAACAGCTAGTGTGAAATATCACACACACAACCACTTGTTTATTGGATAATCATTTAATCCTTCAAATCATAATGGTTTTAGGAAACGACTGGATGTTTTAGTGATCAAGGCCATACTGGTGTGAAGTCAAGCATTCATTCTGGAGAGCAAATAAAAATGTCCCCCTGAGTCCCTATTACAGTTTGGGGAATGCAGAAGCTCATTAGCCACTGTTTTCTCTGCCTCAGGCAGTGTTTCCCCTAGCCAGAAGCTGAAGGTGTGGGGGAGGATGCGTGGCGTGCGCGCAAAGGCGATTTTTGGGTTCTCAAAATGCATATTTGTGCTCAAACACAAAGACTTATATAGTACATGTGCACAGTAATGAGCAGGAAAATATTTGTATAGTTTATATACGAATTGTCTCCAGATTTAGGAAAATATACTTTTATTAGACCAAGTAGTATAGACAAACTGTCATACATAACAAAAAAGACAGTGGTGGAGGAAGTACTCACACTTCTTACTTAATGCTTCTCGCATGTTGTGTATTTGTTTTGGAATAGTGCTTAGGTCTACATAGTATGAATTGTGTGCCTTGTAGCAGTTGTCAGTTGTCATACAACAACACATTCCTAGTTGGATATAGATGCAGCCTAGTAACGAATGGTAAAATGCCTGACAGTGTTTCCCCTATATGCATTAAGCAGTGGCGGGCCGCCACCCCTTAAATCTGGCTGCCACAGTATGATTTTTTGTATTATTTCTTTAAATATAAAAAAAAAAATCATGGACATATCCGTGATTGGCAGGTAATGTGTTAAGTGCTAATACCTCAATTTTCCAATCCAATTCCCTCCTGTGCAGGCAATGCTTGAAAAGGGATGACCCATGCATTGGGAATGGTGGTGAGTGTGAATCACATGGAATCAAGGGCTGATAACGCCACTCCACAAAAGTGGAGACAAATATGACCCAAATAACTACCGTGGGATCTGTGTAAACAGCAACCTCGGAAAGATCCTCTGCATGATCCTCAACAACAGAATCCTAAACTTCCTCACAGAAAGCAATGTCCTGAGCAAATCACAAATTGGCTTTCTACCAAAATATCGCACAACAGACCACATTTACACTCTAAACACCCTAATTGACAACCAAATAAACAAAAACAAAAGCAAATTATTCTCCTGCTTTGTCGACTTCAAAAAAGCATTCGATTCAATTTGGCATGAGGGTCTGATGTACAAACTATTGGAAAGTGGCATAGGGGGGAAAACCTATGACATCATAAAATCAATGTACACAAACAACAAATGCGCAGTTAAAATAGGCGAAAAGCACACAGACTTTTTCCCCCAAAACCGAGGAGTTAGACAGGGATGCAGCCTGAGTCCAACACTCTTCAACATATATATCAACGAGTTAGCAAAAACGTTAGAACAGTCTACAGCTCCAGGCATCCCCTTGGCAAACACAGAAATCAAATGCTTACTTTTCGCAGATGACCTGCTGCTGCTGTCTCCAACCAAGGAAGGACTACAGCAGCAACTTGATCTCCTACACAAATTCTCACAGACATGGGCCCTGACAGTGAACCTAACTAAGACTAAAATCATGATATTTCAAAAAAGATCCAGCCGCCAAAACCATCAATTTTTCCTAAATACGATCCCACTAGAACAAACAAAAAACTATACCTACCTTGGCCTAAACATCAGCAGCACAGGGAACTACAACCAAGCTGTAAAGGACCTGAGAGACAAGGCAAGAAGGGCATTCTATGCTATCAAAAGAAACATCAAAATAGACATCCCAATTAAAACCTGGCTTAAAATACTGGACTCTGTGATAGAACCAATTTCCCTCAATGGTTGTGAGATCTGGGGACCATTAGCAAACCATGACCTTGAAAAATGGGATAAACACCAAACCGAGACCCTACACACAGAATTCTGCAAATCCATTCTCCGTACCCAGCGAAAAACACCAAATAATGCATGCAGGGCAGAACTAGGACGATACCCACTCATAATCAAAATAAAAAAGAGAGCACTTAAGTTCTACAACCACCTAAAAGAAAGCGACCTAGATGCACTCCATAACAAAGCACTCACACACAGCGAAACTCTAGAGAGATGCCCCCTCAGCCAGCTGGCCATGGAACTCCGGGCACAAACACAAACAGAGCCACGAGATAGAAAACCCATCGGACCAAACAAAATTATAAAACAGCAAAAGGAAAACTACCTGACACATTGGAAAGAAGCAACACAAAAGCAGAGTAAACTAGAATGCTATCTGGCCCTAAACAGAGAATACGCAGTGGCAGAATACCTGAGCACCGTGACCGACCCAAAACAAAGAAAAATCTAACCGTCTGTCCATTGTACCAAGACATCAGAGACACATACTTCCCACAGATTACAACCACACACAGAGATTTTGAAAACATGACCAATGACAAAAAACTCCCATATCTGCTGGGCGAAGTACAACAATGTGCAAACACAGCAGCAAGATTCGTGAGCTGCTGTGATAGGAGAAGGATATCGAACGGAACACAACCACCCTAAAGACTAATCATTGTGTATATTCCTGCACTATATTTGCACCCAGTGATCTTGGTACATAGAAATTGATCTATTGAAGATTCTGACTTTCAAATGTACATTTTTTGTTTTGATTGTATTGCTGTATTGTTGTATTGTGCTCTTTGCTTTGGCAATGTAAACGTATGTTTTCTCATGCCAATAAAGCCCTTTGAATTGAATTGTGATGAGCTCTAGACTAGTGATTCATAATCATCCTTCACAGAGTATCCTTACAAAATCTAGGCTACATTTTTTATTTCATGACATGGGAACGCAACATATGAAGGAAAGTAACAATAAAGCAATATTATATATCATTGTGGAGCTCCCTTCTATTAACTCCTTGTACTGTGACAGAATAACAGGGAAAGCTGATGGGATCATTCAGGATGAATATATTCAGACATTGAGTACATCGCTGTTCTATCGAGTAGCAGGCCTCACGGCTCCATACTCACTAGTAGGTTTAGTGATAGCCTATTTCCTTCAATGGTGACACCAATGGAATGACAGTCAGCACAATCTGGGAACCCATAGTCAAAAAAAAGGAAAAAAGAACACCCTATCTGTCTTGAGAGATTACAGTCAGCTTTACACTGAACAATGAACATGTCTTGCAGGGACTGGGTGTGTAAAACATGCAATTAAATAAGTATTTTTGTGCATATCTTGTCTGTTCTTGTTAAAGGTATCAGAACCATCAGCATACAGTAAGAAGAATGTGTGTGTGTGTGTGTGTGTGTGTGTGTGTGTGTGTGTGTGTGTGTGTGTGTGTGTGTGTGTGTGTGTGTGTGTGTGTGTGTGTGTGTGTGTGATCATGTCTACTGCAAGAACAGAGACAGGGCCAACTGTATGTTGATTAGGCAGCCAGCCATTAACAGAATGGAGATATACAGTAACAACAAAATAAAAAAGATTCTCTGCCACAGGGATGAATGGCCACTTAGATATGTCAAATTAGACATGCTCACAATTATTTCATAGTTTATTTAGGTTTGGTCAGAGTAGACAGGAAACCAAGGTCAGAAAGAGGAAACATGACAGGGATTGGCTTCAAACCCATGTCCTTACACTCACAAGGCCCATATGCTCTCTGCACTAACTGGCTGTGTCACCAGGCGCCCCAGAATATGTTATTATTTGGAGGCAAATGGCACTGACAAATTACATGTCAGAGCATAAAACAGAAACGTCACCTGCAGGCTTCCAATAGTGTTAATTATCGGCCTGTGTAAGACAAGGTGATATAAATTGATATTGGATTACTTGAGACAAAACGCAATATTCACTAATGGGCATTTGAGGAGCTGTTAAACCTGATTTATACTTTGTCGTATGACACTATCGCGCCCCAAAGATAGCCGACCTACGGTACAAGCTCACAATAGGTTGGCTATTTTCATACATCTTTTTATTATTATGATTATAGTAGCAGGTATATACATGAGGCTGAAAAATAGCAGCAGATTCAGATGTGTACGTATGGTGCAGTACGGTGAGGATAGAAAAAGCAGCAGGTGCAGACATGTACTGTACATATACTGTAGGAGAGGTCTGTGAAAATAGTATGGAGGTGGGGCATAAGGATCCCTATGGAAAGTAGATTTTTGAACTACCAATAATTTACCAAGATTATTGGTAGTTAACACCAAGCCAAACTGAGCCCACGTGTGGTTGAGGTCAAGACTATTGCACTCAAAATGAGGCCTTACTATGGTAGAAAGTTAGATAAATATTATCTTTATTCAGGGATTTTCCTTTTAGATAAACAATGTAGGCCTATTGCCCAATTCTTGCCTAAATAACAATTCCAAATTGCTTACCTAGCTACTAAAATATTAACTATAAACCAGGATTATGCCATAACCATAAACTTGAGTGAAAGGCAATTTAAATATTCTGATTTAGGAATAACATGATCAGTATCACCAAACATGGTTAAGTAGTCTACATCACAACCAAACTGATTAAGATGACCCATCAACCAAATATTATAAACCAATTATCAGGAAAAAGAGGAGGGCTACAATATTCTTATGCTGGTGAATACAAAGTCATTACATGGTGCTTCTTTGGTCTAAAAAGGGGGAAACCATCTATAATCATAAACGTATTTTTACGCGTTTAATTATTAACAATAACTTTTCTTATTAAAGCTTGTTAACCTTTTGAACAGTGCCATGGAATAATTTCCTTTTTTAAAATAAACCAATTACAGCATGTTGACTTTAAAAGTCCCTCCAGCAAAAAGGAAAAAGAAAAAAAGAAAAGAAAAGACATCCCTGTGCTAATTAGCTAACTAGTTAGCAAAATGAATTAGCCGTTATCTGGCTGAACAAGCTTGAATCCCCCTAGCCAAATAGCCCACAACAAAATGTAAATTGAAGACATTTCCTCAGTCTTACTATAGGGCATAGCAGTGGCGGCCATTTTGTGGTGCCACAGATAGAAAACCCATCCAGGCTCCTGGTGAATCATGACCATAAAACATTGTGTCAAAAAATATTTGAAAACCGCAAAAATGATTGGGTATTTATTAATAATATAATTAAATATTTAAATATTTTTGGACACAGAATCAAATTTTGATGGTCATGATTCACCAGGAGCCTGGGTGGCTTGGTTCCAGGCTTAAAATAATTTATATAAATATTCTAGGAAATCTCTATGGGAAAAATGAATGAAGAAGAATGAATGGTTTTATATCTGTGGCACCACAAATTGGCCGTCACTGCTATGCCCTATAGACCCCTTAACAGACGACGTCACACTGACTCCAAATGTCATACTGGCTCCAAATGAAACCCATTCTGTCAGGTCTCACTAGGACGTGCCTCACTAGCCAACACACAAGAGGGGGTTGGGGTGCGCTGAAACCAGCGCACCCCGAAACAACAATCACCTGTGCATCCAGTCTCAATGTTAGTAAACAAATAATTGGTCTATAGTGGGATAATTGCATTCCTTCATGGATATAGCTACATAGCTTACATATGCTGTATCTTGCCTTGACAAATGCCTATTACACATCAATGATGTGCTAACATGATCTTTGTGTGCTACAGCATATGATAAATGCCTACTGAGCATGACCTTGTGGTTCACACTGTATGCAAACAGCAGTGTGGGTTGAGCTAGATGGTCTATATTTGTGGGAACACAGAGAGAGAGAGAGAGAGAGAGAGAGAGAGAGAGAGAGAGAGAGAGAGAGAGAGAGAGAGAGAGACAGAGAGAGAGAGAGACAGAAAAACCTTGTTCTACATGCCTAGAGACAAGCCATAAAGAACATTAACAACTTAATCTCCACATTGGAATTCCAAGCAGCTAGCAGACATTCTCCTCACAGAGTTTAATGAAACACAAGATAGATGGAGGTCTTGCACTTCTTGATATTAAGGTAATATTAGGTATCATAAGGCATATTTATCAAGACAAATAATGTGCTTACACCTGCCAGAAGAACCGCCCACTTGGCTTGAAAATAAAGGTAGTCTCAGTGACAGTCTCTAAACCATCACATCTTAAACTGGTGATAGATTACCTATTACCTGGCCAGAGAACACCCCACAATAACAGCATTTTGGGAGGCACGGAGATAAGTTGTAACATTGTCTCAGGTGGATACCTTCATGTACATTATATTGATCAATCAGAAGCCTATATCGAGCTTGAGGATACCATTCAAAGTAATAGGGCAGTCTGGGCAGAATAGAACAGGGTGGCGGAGAAGTGGCGCCATTTTCTATTCGGTTCCTCAAACTATATATTGGAGAGAGTGGCTGGCAAATGGGTATCTGGGCAGTTTCTGATGTTTATAGTAAAAAGTTGGAATGTAATGACAAGAAAAACTGGATCTGGCAATTAATTTAAGAGCATTCAAATAATACAAGCAGTGATATCTGCTATAAAGCAAAAGTAAATTTTGCTTGAATACATTTTTAACATGTATCCACAATTCCTCCAGGAGGCACTTGGCTTTAACCACATGAGCATCCCTATTCTGGGGAGAACATAGGACGAAAATGTACAGCCATGAGCTGGTTGATCTGCTAATTTTGACCGAAGATATTTAGCGTGGAGCGGAAACAGGAGGGGGCCCAGTATAGAGCCCTGGGGGATTCCAGCCAAATAAGTATAGTGGTTAATCATGTATGGTTTTCTGAATGAGAAGCGCTAAGGACCATCTGAAAGAGAAATTCTATGTAAATTCTGGAAGATGAATGGGGGAGAATCTGAAAACGTTGTATTATGCAACGCTGATGAAACTGGTGATCATGTGTCAAAACCATGCTCTTATGTTTTCGGCGAAGATTGAGTGTAGATGGAAAAAAGGAGGGGGCCTAGTATTGGCCCCCGGAAGGACTCAGGTCAACTAATTATAACGTGGTTAGATACTATTATATTGGTCAAAACTACATAAAGTGTCACTGTATTCCTTAATCGAAACTGTACTTGAGGGTCTGTATAGACCGAATTATCATGTAGTCATCACAATCAAAAATGTATTTCCAGGTAGATAACGCCGGGAACGTCAAATTGGAGCAGTATTATTCATTAACCTTATTTGTGGAAGAACAGAACACTTGATATTGTTATCGACTATTCAAAATATATTATTTAAATATCCACAGGTTGACGAACTAGACATATGGTAGCTAATATTCTGCACATCCGTGGGGGACTCTGCGTTGTCAATAAAGCATATAGGGTTTAAGTGGTTAAGGGAGTTAGTACTCAAGAGCAGGGACTTTTTTGCCCCAGGTTCTAATACCCCTTGAACCAAAGAAACGTTTCTGAATTTCAAGGAAAGTTCCGGCAGACAGCAATATTGTTCTTGGCACACAAGACTTAAATTTAAATGACACGGTCCGTTCTCCTGTCAGTCTTTAAATGCACTAAGGTATCTCTGAGTCCAAAAGACACCACAGAAATCAAAGCTGATGATTATCTAGATGATAATGAGTTTCTTCTCAGCTGAAAGACTTTACCGTTGCTGTTCTCTTTTTCATGTTTCTAGACTTTCATGGTAACGTGGGTTACAGTCTCTCTGGTCTTCATTTGTGTCTTTAGTCATAACTTCAGGGACTAGGAGGGAGGATTGGTGAGAGGAAGAGAAGAGAATGAGCTAGAGGGAAAATGGGAAGACAAGGAAAGGGAGAGAGAGATGCTTCTAATTAGGGATGTGAGAAATAAGATCAGATGCACTTGAAATATTTCTTGCTATCCATGATATACTATATGGAAGTTACAAAGTACATTTATGGCTAATCACTTAACACACATAACACAGAATTACACATTGTATTGTTGTTTCATGACACAGGCAGACACTTTATGATTAGGAATACACTCCATTGCAGCTGTATTTGCTATCTATCTTATACGTCTTACTCTTATGTACAGTACCTGTACACAAGATGTGACAATAAAACACAACCGTGAACCTTTGATCTCTCTCTCTTTGCACAAACTTAAATGTCTGATATTTGCTGCTAAAAGAGGTCTCTCACTTGCACAACAGATGGGGATTCTATATGTGGTGCTATACACCTGCTGCTAAGTGTTGCCTCTACTTGCACAAGAGACTGTGATGTTCTGCCTAATTTCTTTATGTTCTATTTTCACTTCATATTCATTATTTCTATAGTCTTTGTTTCCTTTGTTTTTCTCTATTCTCTACTCTTGTGACTAGTTTTGAAACAGCAAGCAAGTTTGGAGCTTTTACAAAAAAGAATTCCACCCACTCTATTACACCTAATATTGTGATGTGAAAATGAACTTTAAGTTGAAGTTGAAGAAGTTGGTGGCACATCAGACAAAGGTAAGCACTGTTAACCACTTAAACCTTATACTGTATACTTCATTTGCCAGGCCATAGGGGTCTGTACTTTTTTCTCTACACCAAACCGGCAAAAATAGATGATCTACAAGCTCACGATGCGTTGCGTTGAAAAGGGATACTAAGGTTCATGTGGTTATGTGTTACCTACAGTAAGTACACAATAAGAGAAAGGTTCACTGTGGCATTTGAAGAAGTTTCCCTCTGACATCTGCATTGACCAATTGATATTTAAACAATACCGTTCCCAATATGCGTTATTTGTCATTAGCATTTATTACCACAGTATCTTGTGTTTAGGAGCTCATTGCATAGGGGTGTTCTAATCTAGTATTTCACACATGAGCAGCAGGATCATTGACGGTTTTAATGCCATTCATTTTTAATGTCTGATGCTTCAATATTTGATGGGCCGAGAGGCTTCACGGATATTATTGCATCAGCTGTCACATGTGGTCTTTGTAGTCTGAGGGAAAACTAAATCTGAGGATACAGCTATACCTCAATTAGTGTGTGTGTGTGTGTGTGTGTGTGTGTGTGTGTGTGTGTGTGTGTGTGTGTGTGTGTGTGTGTGTGTGTGTCCATTTTTGTGCTGCTTGCGCATGTATTGAATTCTGCACTGCTAAGATGAAAAAGAGTGAAAAATGCATTGATAATGAAGTCTTTCTTATGTGTTTGTATCATGCCCCACTAGCTAACTCCAAGCTGCCAAATCAGTCAGTCTAACCAGGTTATCAGCTGCCAACAATCTATTTCAAATGGTTCTTTTCATTAGTTGACCACAGTAGAATGGAAATCAATTTTTATAACCTAACAAAATATACTTTACAAATGTTTATCAATATAGGGATACACACATCTAATTGCCAAATAATGCACCGCCTGGTTGATTATAAATGACTAACTGGCTTTGTGCCAGATACACTTATCGATCAGTAATCTATTCCGCCAATAGCGCTGTGTTTGCTTCCTTCAATTAATATTGACCGAATAATTATCCTGGCAGATGTCATGACTTGAACCCGGCCCTTTATCTCACTATCAGATGACTTTTAAATGTTATGCACACATCAAGTCCGCTCTGCGTGCTGTTTGTCTTGTGTGCTGCAGATGAGGCCTTCGGGACATTACAACCTGGGATCCGGCAGAAATACCAGGCCTCAATGAAAAAAACCTTGATGCACTTTAAAACTGCATGGGCCCTCAGCTGTCATCAGCAAATCAGGCCTTTGTTATCCCACTCAAACAGAACATTCAATGAGAGAGGGAGAGGCAGAGAGACAGCAAGAGAGAGAGTGAAAGCAGAGAAGGAATACAGGAGATGGGGAGATGACGTTAGGGGTGCAACAGGTAATCTAACTAATCAATTTAATCGATTATTTAAAAAAATATCAATTTTAATTAAAAACATAGATGTAAAAAAATAGCCGATCTATAATCTATTTTTGCAAAACATCGTTGTGCCTCAAAAATAGGGCTTACGGCCTAGATGACTCCAATGTCGTCTGCCGAATATTCTGTGGCCGATCTACAAGCTCAGTTTGTAGACCTGCTATTTTTGGTGCACGAGACCTGCACACAACAATGGATAAATTAAGCAGCAGAACGGCAATGCCGTTGGATCTTTGCTTGGCTCATGATTTGTGGTATGTGTGAGAAACCCACACTTTTACATAATGAAGTTGTTTTTGATGATGGGTTGACACTTGACACAAGAAGTAGTTCTGAAGAAGAAGTAGTTCTGCCCCCTGGCTGTTCGCTTTTGTGACACTAGCAGCCAGTCTAACCCTGGGGACTGGAGAGAGAAAAGAGGGAAAGGGGAAAGTCAAAGATAAAGAAGAGGGGGGGGTGGGCAAAAGACAGAAATGGGGAAGAAGAGAAAGAATATGATTTCATATTGGTATTAGCATACTGGCTACGCTTGGCTGAGTTTCAGAACATTGATGCAACCAAGACAAGGGACCTGCAAACTGGCTTGTTACGCTGTACCAACACGCACAAAGCAAGAAATACTCAAAAAAGTCAATAATTGTGATGAATATTTATAATGAAAATATGTGGATGTTCCTCACAAACAAGCAACAGTGTAATAACGGTTGAGCAAGAGGCCCATATTGTATTTGTCCTGCAAAGTGCTTAAAATCAGAATCAGAGCAGTGCAACTTTTTGTGTTTTTATGGCATGACTCTGTAGGAGTCTAGCTGTTTCTGTTTGTCTGGAGCTAATTTCACGAACCAGCACCAAACATGGTGAAATTAGCGGTCACTAGGCCACAGAATCACCACAAACAAAAGATTCACATGTGATTGACAGTATAATTTGTGAAAGTATGTGCTTAATGTGGGGTTGTGATCACACTGAAACCTTGCCCAAATTTGGATCGGATATGTCATAGACGATTGACTTCCTAAATAACTGATGTCACAGGCTTGTCACATGAATTCTTGAGATCCACACTGGAGCCATGGCGTTTTTATGTTGATCTGCAAGATCCACATCATTTCCCAGTTTTCACATAACGTTTCATATTTCAACTGACACTGTGGCAGCCAACCCAAGGCTCAGCTACAGTAGGAGGGGATAGAGGCGCACGATCTACGTAGACACACTGCGGCGTGACTGCGGAGCTAACACCACCGCAGAGCTCCAAGACCCTGATGATAGACAAGAGGGTGTGGAGATCAGAGATTCAGGAGTTGGTGTCGGGACTCTCACAAAAAAACAATCATTGTTGTCTCCGCCAGGAGACATTGTTTTCACTTTCCACATGTCAAGCTAACATTGGTCAAGCCTCACGTGACACGTGACAATACGGTGAAATAGTGTGATCTGATTGGCTAGTGACGTATAGCGGCCTATAAATAAATGTGTCACTTTGAAAGAGTATTAGTCTCTTTCAAAGTGAGGTAAGACAGGAATAATGACGAAATGGCTGAGATATGGCGGACACTTACACAGACAGGACAGATAGGACACTTACATAGACATGACGGATAGGACACTTATACAGACAGGACGGATAGGACACTTATACAGACAGGACGGATAGGACACTTATACAGACAGGACGGATAGGACACTTATACAGACAGGACGGATAGGACACTTATACAGACAGGACGGATAGGACACTTGTGTCATGTTACTATGACACAGTAACATGTTCTATTTTTTGTAAGAATTAGAACATAAGAAGTAGAACATTCCCAACATTCCCAAGTCTGCTGGCGGAGACTTGTGCTCCGAGGAGCACATTTTCTAGTTTTATATTGTTTTTTGTTGTTTTTTAATTTAGTTTTTATAACGAAAATCAAAGGAGGCCTTGCCTTAATTGGAGTCATACGTCACAGATATGTCATAGATAAATGACTGACATCCTAGCCCATTTAGACCTGTTACACCTATACGTTACTACTAGACTGGCCACATTAAGTCCCAGATCCACATGGGAGCCACACTGTTACTAGACCCTGTCTTGTTTTCTTCACTTTGGGTCCTTTAATTAGAAGTTGCTATTGAACTTCCCTTACGTCACAACACAGTTGAAATATCTCCCATTTTGGACTGCAGCAGGCTCGGTGCAGATGATTCACTGATCCCTGGTGGGTCTCATTCTGTGGAGATGGTGCACAGGATGGATGGACAGTAATTTGCGTCAGCGAGCACAGTGCCAGCACGGAGCAGAGGTCAATGAGCTCTCTACACGGTACACCGCACCATCCCATGTCCCCTGGTTATCAGTCCACCAGCTCTCATAATGGCATAGGCTGGTGCTGTTGTGTGAACATGTCTGATGAAAACATCTCTGAAGCATGATGATGATGTTTTCTGTTTGTGGAGACAGAGCGTATGCTTACGTGGCTGCGTCAGTATATTCACATTTTTCATTTGGGCCGTTCCTGAGTCATTCGCATATAATCACATTCTGCCTGAAGACCCAGACATAGTGGGGTTACCACGACTCCCCGGTGGGACAGAGATGAAGATGTCAGGTGCGTCTAATTAATCCCTGACTAAATTGATTTGAGAAAATCCTGTAACAAGATGTCTCAGCGGCAGGCCTACGTCAGTGCAGCTTCACAAGTGTTTCACCCCAGAGTTTCTGCTGCTTCAAAGTGAAGCATCTCCTTCTGATAATGAAAGCGAAAAGATTGACTATATCAAAGAGACTGTGCACATTGCTGCCAAGTGATCCTGTTTGAGTGACTCACCATGTTGACCTCGATCTAACATTGTCTGAAAAGTTTTTTGCGGTACCCGGCCCTGCTCAGTTACAGTATTGTGTCCTGTTTGAGTGATTCACCATGTCACCTTGATCTCATATCGTTGGGAAGGGTTTTAACGTATCCGGCCTGGCTCAGTTATGCCAGTTTGTGTGCAGGTCCAATTGTGCATCTCCTTTGGATGAAAAACAATCAATTGGTTCAATTCGAAAAAGAAAAGTTTTTATTTTTGCATGTGGACACATGGCTTGCATTCCTTTTCCATCATAACAATCAAATCAATGTTTTATTTATATAGCGCCTTTCTGACAGCCAAGTGCAACACAAGGTATAGACCCCTTAACAGACGACGTCACACTGATAAGAACCAGTATGCGTGCAACCAGTATGCGCGCAATTAAACCCATTCTGTCAGGTCTCGCTAGGACGCGCCTCACTAGCCAACACACAAGAGGGGGTGGGGGTGTGCTGAAACCAGCGCACCCCGAAACAACAGGTTGGAAATTGATTGCGTGAAACAATCACCTGTGCGTCCAGTCTAAATGTTAGTAAACAAATAATTGGTCTATACTATGAACGTACATCTGCAGGAAATAAACAACAGCCACTCGAGGGATAAAGTGGGGAGAATAGCACTTTATCTGTAGCTGTGGGGATTGGGGTGACGGCGAGCACAAAAACTGCAGTGGTGGACTAAGTAGGCCTACATTTACGCAAGTATTGTCTCCTCCACCACAATTGTTTGACAGCTTTAGTTACAAGCTACTTTGTAGATTTAATTTACAAGAGGTTTGGCGGGTCGCTACGCGGCTCTCACACCTAAGTCACACCACCGTTCCGCCCATTTTTCGTCTGACTTCGTCATTCTAATCAATAATGGGAAAAAATAGCTGGAGTTGGAGTTACGTGGTTTGACCGACAGTTTGAGGATCCAATGGAGTTTAGTCGGAAGCGCTTTTTAAATACTTTTCATTGGTTCAATATTTGTAAAACCCACAAAACGTGTTGCAAGCAACGTCACATTGTGAGCAATGGATCTACTATTTTAGATTTTGTTTTTGTATGTTTACTCAAGTAAAGCTTTGAATAAAGGCTTTTTAAAAGTAACAGAGTATTTCTACATTGTGGTATTGCTACTAATCTGAGTACTTCTCCCACCGCTGGAAAACAGGCAGCAGAGAACACTTGAGTCACATGAGACAGGGTGACTACTGCAGGGCTGTCTGCAGGCACGTCACGCCACTCACACTAATACAGACGGGGAGCACACAGGATGACACACAAAGAGAATGTGTTATTAATGCTGTTAAACGTTAAGATATTCCTTGCTCTGAGACAATGACGATAGACAGGGAATTGAGGGAGGCAGTGGAAGGTTTGACATGTAACACCGGTGCTTGACTAATAAGTACACACAATAAAATGTGTGAAAATAGACCTTTACCATTACATGTCCATTTTTACACTCAGGATAACATTTTGTAGGATTCAAGTCCCGGACGTTGACAGATATGTGGAAAATGAAAAAAATGGCTGCTCCACATACACCTTATGCCTGATTTGTACTTCGTAAGTTGCACGCCTGAAAATAGACGATCTACAAGCTCACAATGCGTTTCCTGCGACGCGTTGTGAGCTTGTAGAATCATATGAATCTGGCTTTATTGGATGTAACAAGTGACAAAAGCCTGTAAGGATCAAGTCTAACATTTTGACAGTTGTCACTTGGGATTTTACACTATAGTCTTAATAGTGAAGGTGAGTTATTACATGCATCCTCAAAGTAAACCAGGCCAGAAAAACACAACCACAACCAACTGTTTTAATATCAGTGGTTAGTACCAGGAAAAAGACAAGAGCTTGCCATCTTGACTTGCTGAAGACAGCTGTGCGAATGAATGCTGCGGTGGGGACGAACTTATACTGTGTACCACCAAAAAAACAACCACCCAGTCTTACACCATGCCCTGAAATCTTTCTGTCCGTCAAGGATGAGACTGAATTTAAATAACCTCTCAGCCATGAGATGAAGTCGATATGCCAGTGCGAAGTCCTTGAAGAGAAGAGAGTGCCAGACAAAATCAATGTCTCTCTCCCCTTTCTCTCTCAATTCTCTCCCACTTATTCCCCCTCGACACCCACGTATTTGCCCTCTCTATGCCAATACTTAATCAGCTTTCAGAGCAGGATCTCCTGCTGAGCACCAATACTTTGGATATGAAGGCACCCCAGGCAACCACCTTCTCCAGAGTTCTGACACTGTCACTGCTACGTCACTATGTCTACGTCACTATGTAGTCACGACTCTGTCAGCTGCGTTCTCTCTTTGGAAGAGAGGTACTTCATGGTTCATCACGTCAAACCAGACCACATTATTTGCGGTTGACCACCACAAATGCGGTGTGGGACCGTGTCCAACACAAAACCTCAACTCTTCAATTCATGCACGCCTGAAAATAGACGATCTACAAGCTCACAAAGCATTTCCAGTATGGTAATTTCAGTATGAAATCATAATCCATATTTTTCTTGCAATTATTATTGTCTTCTAATTGGAATAGTTTATAGAGATAAATAAAATAAAAAAGCTTATGCTGTACAACATCTTTTTCATGAAAAACACCCTTATTTGTGCAGTAAATCATTGACCAACAATTAGTAAATTATCTGTTGCAGGGGTGAATATTTTGTAGTTAGAGAAATAGTTCCCATGCAACATAAAGCGCAACATAGTCTCTAAACAGTGTCAGCATGAAACATTCTGGCTGGAAGGTGTGAATGCTGCTGGACTGCCTGCTGTCACTAAAACAACCTGGATCTGTGTTCTCTCTGCAGCTCCTTCTCAATCTCATACAGCTAATTGGCTCCTCCGAGAGCTCATACACTCATACACACACACACACACACACACACACACACACACACACACACACACACACACACACACACACACACACACACACACACACACACACACACACACACACACACACACACACACACACACACACACACACACACACACACACACACACACACACACATAAAAGGACCACCCACCCATCTGTGGGGCTTGCATGTACAGGTGTGCCTGTGGACCTATTTTCCATTTTCTTTGTAGTGGGTTGATGTCGGTGGTGGCTGCTGCAGTCCTGCTGTTGCTTGATCAACACACACTGTTGTTTGATGCAGTCATTTCCAGACACCTATGGGTCAGAGTGGGACTGTTCTTGGTCCAAAAGCCAGTTTGTCTCTTTCAAATTGCTCAGCTAACCCCCACGCCCAAAACACTGGAGGAACACCTTTTTCACTGCAGTGGATGGCAGTCATGGCAACACATGTCTGTTACAATTCATGGCACCAGCTCTTGCAATATGTATCCTACCATTGGTAAATGCATTACTGTAAGACTATGCACAGACCTACTCCAAATTTGAGTCCAGCTACAGAGGTTGCTCAGGCTGAATGTGAAATGTGACACTGCTGACATCAAGTTGTAGAGTCAGGGAACTGCAAGCAGCACCTCGACAGCAATGGGATATTGCTTCAATCCAGCAATGAAATCTTTATTATGGGATGTCCTGATGGCTCAGATTGATGTGGACTGGCAGTCAGCCCAGGGGGCGGGGTATTGGTAAATAGAGAAAAGTTAAGCCATGCGCTATGAGCTTGTAGATCGGCTATTTTGGACGCGGCACACAGTTTGTACGACGGAGTATAGGCATTTGGGAATGTTCACGGGCCCTTGTTTACTGGGATCCTCAAAAATGTCATGGCTTATATGTATTGTTAGGACCCCAGTGTGGAGGGTCCAATGTCA
Source organism: Gymnoscopelus microlampas (assembly GCF_963454915.1). NCBI lineage: Eukaryota > Metazoa > Chordata > Actinopteri > Myctophiformes > Myctophidae > Gymnoscopelus > Gymnoscopelus microlampas. Next base: position 24,805,366 of record NC_139952.1, read on the forward strand.
CCACTAGGCCGAAATATTTCTGAGGCTCCACCAGACAAGATAATTGGAAATGCTAAACACCAGTATGTACACTCAAAATGTTTTCAGAGAAACAGGAGAAATGTATTCCACTTATGCTATAGATTGTGGGGTACCAGTGTCTGCTCTGCTGTACTACATACATAGATATATCAACTCTATTTTTGACCTATGCTTCCCTGACTAGCATCACAGGAGGAGCTGAAGGACAATAGTGCATTAATATCCACAGAACAGGGACCATAACTTCATCCTGTTCTTTGCTTTAATGCCCACTAGGGGGGGTGATAGCATACTATATGCTAGCTAAAGCGTGCACCACCTGAGCAGTGGTGGAAGAAGTTTTACTTTGGAACTATTTTGTTACAAATAAAAAGAAAAAAATAATATTGCTTTATTGTATTATAATTATGGATGCATTCATTTGTTGACAAGGTTCCCCCATCCCCTGGATCAATATAGTATTTTTTTTAAATCTATAATAAGGAAGTAGCCGGTTCCCGAGCCATGTGGCCTATAGGGCAGGGGCCCATCTCCTATTTCCATAGCGTGAGGCATCTTGACGTACATCCACTAGCCATGATGTACAAGTACACCTCCTGGACATGACGCTTGTATGTCGCAGTAATCTATAACACTTCCTAATACCTATAAGGCACTGAACAATCTGGCTCCCCCTACCTCTTCAACCTGCTCAAACGTCATGTCCCCTCCTGCTCCCTCAGGTCTGGTGACACCAACCTCCTTGGGGTCCCCAGGACCAAGTACTGTACCTGGGGCGATAGGGATTTCTCTGCCCCGACCATGTGAAATGCACTCCCCAATACGCTTAGAGAAGCCCTCAACCTCCAAACCTTCAAAACCGCTCTCAAACCCCACCTCTTCGATATGGCTTTCCCCAGCTAACTGCACCCCGTCCCCTCCCCCTGTCTCACCATTTCACTGTTTTTATTGAATTTATTCCATAGTCTTAGCCCTTTCTTAGTGTTTTTCCTAATAAAGTTGATTTTCTTTTGTTGTTTTCTCCTCCCCCCCATGTAAAGCGTCTTTGGGTACTGAGAAAAGCGCTATATTGAGATATTATTATTATTATTATTATTAAATATTTGTTGATTATATTTTATATTCTTAATTTCAATCTGCAAAGTAACTAACAGTATGAAAGAAATGCGGCAGAGTAAAAAGTATATGTGCCTCCAAAATATAGTGGATTACAAGTGTAAAGTTGCAGAAAATAGAAAGTATTGTAAAATAACTACATTACTTAAGGTAAATACAATAAGTTACTTTGCAACACTAAACCTGCACAGCCAGACGCTCTTCTCCCTGTCCCAACATCCATTTACTGACACTGATAGCAATGTGTCTCCTGGGGAACCGACAGATTGAGATGAAACATGATCACACACACACACACACACAAAATCATGAGACATCACAATTTTAGGACGGCATTGAAAATATCTGACAACTGACAAATGGCAGATCTACAAGCTCACAACGCGCTGTGATGCGAGCTTGTAGATAGGCTATTTTTTAGTGTGTGACTGTGACATCACTACACAACTAAGTATAAAATAGGGAAAACTAACCCCTAAACCTCATCTCTAATGTCTATGACCCTAGACCCTAACCTCAATCTTTTCCTATTTGTAATCCTAACTACACAAATCATATTTAACTTTAAATCATCCATTGCTCTTGTGAGGACCAGCTAAACAGCCCTCACAACGTCTATTTCTCAAATTGAACTAGACTTGTGGGGACATTTGGCCCTTATAATTATAGTAATACAAGCGCGCACACACACACACACACACACACACACACACACACACACAGAGAGAGAGCAGTGTACAAAGTGTTTACTACTATTCCAACTAAGTGGATTGTGTTTATCAGCTGTCCCATCAGCTTACAGCCACCACACAGGGATGCTGGGAAGGGCAAGGGATCCTGGAAGCTGAAACTCTACCCAGCATGATTAAAGAAACCCTGACAATTGATTACCTCACACACCCGGTCACCCACAGTGCTGGGACACAGACTGGCAGCATCAATGACAGCTCTTGGCTTCAGCTGACAGGTATCTCTCATTGGTGGTTAAATGCATGCACCTTACAGCTGTGCCAATGCCAGGGTGGCTGACAGTCAACAGTTGCACTAACCCAACGCCATGCACCACGTGGATGTTTTAAACCCACCCCCCCAGGTTATTATAGTTTCGCATTTCACCACCAAACAGCAGTGCAGCTAACCAATCACTAAGCAGCCATTGCTACACTTCCTGGATTCTCATTACTTATTTTTGTTCAATTTTAGTTCCAAATAGTTCTTAAAGCAGGTTTTCTAGTTTAGTTTTTCTTCTTTTTTTTGTCAGGGTTGAGATTCATATGTCAGAAAAAGTATTCTGCAATAAAAAACAAATCATCATACCATTTTTTAAAAGGATTCAGTTAAAACTGGCACAGATAAGTCCACCCAAATACAAGGCTTATGTATGAAATACATTACATTAATTGAGAAGGGCATCTAAGGGCATTTTTGTTTTATTTTGCAAAAACAGTACTGTGTCAATTAGTTATCATTTTCATCTTTATCTTTTTTCAGTAAACTAAAATGTTCGTACATATCTAGCTTCAGTTATTTCATTAGTCTTAGTGAACTATAACCTTGCTACCAACAAGTGGCAGTGCACTTCTTTCCGCCTGCAGATCCGCTTGTACGGTCCTCCTCACCTATAGTCGGATCCACAGGTGGATAGAAGTGCAGGCACTCTGTTTGTGCTGGTTATCAAACTTCCATGTGGTGCATGCATGGTGTTGGCCTACAGAGGACTGTCAGCCTGGCACTGGCACAACCGTGACAAGCATGCATTTCCCGCCAGGCATTCAGAATTTGGCTTAACACCAGTTTAGCACGGCTTGATAAAGCTAGTAGGTGGTGTGAAATGAGATCAAACCTTTCATATTTAGTGTCAGGGAGAGAAATGCCTAATTTATAGTCTGTAGTATGATGGTGTCTGCGATGGAGTACCGTATATAAAAGTAAGTGAAATACAGCACTTAACAAAATAATGGTGTTCTTTTGAACCAACGTTGCCATACACCATCATATTAATACATAGATTCAATTTAGTATGACATGCAGTGTATGAGTGGAAAAAAGAAGACACAATAATCTGAAGTCAAAGAAATACAAGTTTATTTAAGTGTAAACAAAAAAACTGCATAGGAAATGTTTAAAGTCCACAGAAGACAGAGAGAGCAGCAGGTGGCCAATATATTATCGTCTCCTTTGCCTTATTTAGACTGAAGACCTGACATCTGCACTTCCACTCAGCGCAATTTGTGTGGGTGTGTGCGAGTGGAGGAAGATGTGGTGGCAAACCCACACACACACACCACACACACTCACCCAGTTTGTTAGAGACTAAGAAACACACACCCACACACACATTGGTAGCGTGGATGTGGAAGTGCCAGCAGCAGCCATCTAAACTCAGCCGGCCACACTGGCCCGCCCTGCATCTTTGGACTGTGGGGGGTAGGGGGGGTACATTCAGTGGATTTCTGCTCGACGACAAACACAGATGCAGCGCACAAACACACGCACACACTCACAACATAACCTGCTGCCGTGAGAACTCGAGGACAGAACAAGGACAAAATGGGCTGGCCGTTTACCCTCTGGCCAAAGACTTCACACATCTGTCAATGTTTAAAGCTGCAATTTGAACACACTATCAGAAGGTTCACTGAATTCACCGATATCAAAAAAATATATATTATCACTGGTGCAAAATATTTGGCACCGACAACAATGAGTTCGGCAAACGTTTTATTCTGTTAAGTCTCTCTGCGACCTCAGTTCTGAATCATATCGCTACGGGCAGTTGGTTGTAGTGAGTATTAACAAGATCCCAGTCGACCCTTTTCTTCAAAAATACATTCTAAAAAGGCCAATGAGCGTCAAGTGGTGTGGAGTTTGTACTTAATTTTTTTTTTTTTAGAAAACTAGTAGTTAGCGAGAAGAAAAAAAATTGTAATCTGGGGAAATTAAATGAAAACATTATTTTCTTTTTCTTTAGATTGAGAAAGAATGTGTTTTATAATATACAAATGGACACAGAAAATAATCTGACTACTGAGTACTAAGAGGTAATAACAGAAAAAAAAAATCACTACATCATCACTACGGGACAAGTTTCACTGAGACACCTGCAGGGCAGGGCCACCGAGAACTACCTGAGTTACATTTTTTCCTTTCTAAATTTTCAAACTTTTTTTTTTTTCGTTTCGGAGTATACAATCTTTAAAAAGAGGTCTATGACCGTGTACACGTCATCTGGTGCAGTTTTGCTTTTTTTCCTCTTAAAGCCACTAGAGGCCAGAAATAAAATGGTGGACAAAACCACAGGGGCCCAATAATAACCCGCTCAACAGGAGTGCAGCCAACCAATCACATGCTAAGCAGCCATCGCTACACTTCCTGGATTCTAAACGAGGCGGGGGGAAAAGACCAGGCTGACTTGCTAAATTTGTGCGGGAGCAACCTAGCTTCTTCTCACATGACAGTGAAAGAGGTTCCCATGACTTGATCAAAAACAAAATGGCCATCTTATTTACTCTTTCTCACTGGAAATGGCATCTGGTGGGTTATGACAGGAACCAGTGCATTTACATGTACAGCTCCAAGCAATTGCGAAAGAGTCTTGCCCACCACATGTCAAAATACGATATGGCAGTGGTTCTCAAAGTTGGGTCCAGGGACCCTCAGAGTTCCTTGAGGGGGTTCCAAATGGACCCTTACAGGTCTGTAACTCTGAGAGCAAAATGGAACCAAAGGGACCATTGCGGTTCCCTTTGGTTCCATTTGTACACTCAGGGTCATGGGGGTCCTTGAAATTACAAAGTTTGAGAACCGCTGTACTATGGTAAATCCATAATAATCATTATTAGAGGGAACAATAGAAAACCAAGCACTAATGGAAAAAGAGAACACCAGCCATCTATTACATCTGCATTTATCACTTTGAAAAGTCTACTGCCCAAATCCAATCTCAGGAGTCAAGGCGTGGCTGGCTGAACAGGGGTTGTGCTCTGCAGAGCCTCTAGAGAAGAAGAAAATACAATCGCAAAGGTCAAAGATTAATTCCGTTCAACGCAATCTTAACACACATACACATCTTTGGGTATATATTTTTGATAAACCATCCCAAGATTCAGCTACCCACCCCGTCTGAGTTTTCAACACCTATCTGAGAGACGTCGGTATAATACAAGGACTTTTTAAAGCATGCAACAATGTAAAACAGAAAGGTTTTAAAATACATATCTTTTCCTCTTTAAGAGTGAAGACCTAAGGATCTTAAAGATAGAATTCTGCAACTTTTAATAAAAAAAAGAAAATATTGTTTTGATGCAGACATGACTGAACATTAGAGTAATACTGAAACACAAAAGCAGACTGTACTGGTGAAGCCAGGTGTTGGATTCAAAACAGCAGGGCCTATGGACTCAAACTGGCTTGCCTTTAGTGTGCTAACCTCTCCACTTAACTCATTGTAAAACAGGCTTATTGTCGCGCAATAGACGTTGCAATCACTCAAAACCACAGCTTGCATTGTCAAAAGGGTATTGAGCTTAGACTTGCCCCGAGGTTAAGTTTACCAATCCTCTACAAGCAACACTCTGTAAATCTGTAAAGCCATGCTGTCAAGTCTCACTGTGGAATAATGAGGGAATTGTGCTGAAATAAGAGGTAATTCTTGTGCATTCAAAGGCGGACTGGTGAAGTTATCGACTCTTAAAAAAAAAAAAAGGAGAAAGAAAAGAGGCTACTCCCTCTTTTTCCCCTCCCTTGCGCACAGTAACAAAGTAATGTTCATCATTATGAGGTAAAGCAGTGGTTCTCAAAGTGGGATCCGGGGACCCCTAGGGGTCCTTGAGAGGGTTCGACTTCCAGGGGGTGCCCAGCTAAATTATTGATAGTTAGGAACCAGATGGACCCTAGAAGGTCTGTAACCAAATGCAAGTGGAACCAAATGGACCCGTAACTTTCACTCTCAGAGTTATGGGAGTCCCTGGCGGCCTAACGCATAAGAAACTAGGGGTCCTTGAAACTAAAAGGTTTGAGAACCACTGAGGTAAAGAATAATGAGGCCCAGCCCTCCTAAGTGCATCCAATCAGAGAAGTATCGGCACATACTCTGAATTGCTTAACACTTATATCTATGATATAATGGTCCAATGACATTTGTCATCTACAAACAGTGTGGTCCAAGTGCCAACCCGGTTTGGCACAGAACTCTCAGATATCTTTTTTTTTTTTGGCACGACTCTCACCTCTGCAATATTTGGTTTCTTTGATGATAAAAAAGGCATAGTTTACCATGCAAGTTACAGATTCGTCCAACGCAATCTTTCTCAGGGATGCAAGACAGAGCGAGGACCATAACGCATCTTTCATTTTTAAACTGGAAACTGAACCACCATGAATGAGATCTTTGGTCCAACATGTATGGGAGGTTGACTGTTAAGGTTCGCAAGGAACGAGGTAAAGTTGTAATTCATAAATATAGGCATAACATAGGCATACAGAATGAGGTATATGAGTGTTACAACGAAGTATTCAAAGGTTAAAATGTACAGTCGGTATGCATGACATACATGAGGTATTTTACTGTTGAGGTATATGAGTAAGTGAGGTAAGATAGTTGAGATATGAGGATGTAAATCCTGATCATGTGCGGACTAGCCCTCTCCTTTGAGGGGAGTCAGTCGGCGAGTCAGAGTAGGTCCCATGATTCTTTGCTATGCTAAGGAGCGGGCTAACAAAACCATAATTGTGTAGTGCTTACGGTGGGACACATGTTCAGTTAAGAGGGGCATTTTAAACCCCACTATATGTCCACCACAAAAGGTGGAGGATAGAGTAAGCATCCATTACTTTTAATGACAATTAAATTGGGATGCAAAGGTTCACCTGCAATGCTTTTTGGAGTCTTAAGAGCAGTCCAATATTGTTAAACATAGGGAACCAAAGTGAATAGCCGAAACATTTGGGGTTTAGATGAGAAATGCTAAGGGGGGAGAAGGTAATTCTCTTTGGTGCTGTGAGACGAGGTCTTTTCTTCTCTGTGACCATCTATGCAGACATAGAACAAAAAGGGGTCTTCCTTCAAAGCAACATAAAACTATTAAGCTTTACATGGCATTCAACCTTGTTTCAACAAGATGCGAAAGGACTTGTGCACATCTTTTATGACCCCAGCTTTATTTTAAATGTCTCCTTGTTTTAAGCCTAGCATTGACAGTGCTGTCAGCTTTGGGGAACTTCCCAACATCAATGATTATTCAACAAAATATCTTTAAGAGGAATTATTTGGTTGACTTCACTAGGCTAGTCTATATACCACCATCTTTAGAGGACTGGTTTACTAGCTCATAATCTGGAGATCTCTCTGGAGCTTGAGCATCAATAAATAGGGCAGGGCTTTGTGATCATGCCCTTAACAACAGATTGGATTACATCTTAGGCCCCAGGAGCCAATCGGAGTGGCTTTCAGCCAGTCAAGATCCAGAGAATTGTTCACATCGACCTCTAATGGTGTCAATCATCTCCTCTGAATGGCCAGGTGTCTACATTTCGAGGCCTCTGTTGCACAGCCCAGCCACCGCCTCGTCAACAAAAGTGTCAATTAAACATGATTAAATATCACTAAATTAAGATCACTAGATAGATCCAGACAAATTCCTCTCTAAAATCCTTTGGTGGGTCCTCCCTTTTGGAGGAGACAACGCTCTCCTTGCATATTGATCTTTGTATCTTCTGTTGTTAACACAAACTGGATAGTAATGACCCAGCTTGTTTTACTTGATCAAAATCATTAACATTAGTTGTAATTAATGCTGCTTCATGGGGCAGTGCACAGGGAGACATGTTATTTTGAGTATATGTACTGTAACAGGGCTTATTTTGGGACTTATCTCAGGGATCATTTGGGGGCTAATTCAAAGGATTATTTTAGGGATCATTTGAAGGATTATCTCTGGGATTATTTCCCTAATTAACTCCATCACCAAGGAATTCCTCTCGCAAAGTCCGTATCCACTATGATCAATTAGCTAGTAAAGCTAGAACGAGGTGCTGAAAAATACTCATTTCAATTAATCAGTCTCTTAACGTGACCTGAGCTAATTCTGATTCTATTAACTTTGGCATCACTTCAAGAACTCTACTTGGGCTTTCCTGACAGTATGCACCACACAGAGCCCCAAAGAGACCAGGGTCCATGCACAAAAAACAAAAAGAAGATCGACAAACTAGCCGAAAACATGAAATGACACCACGGCAACACTAGCGTCCTCTCCAGCGAAAGCCTTCTAATCAGAAAGAATCATGCAGCCTCTACAGCGGTCTGAGTATTGTCTCAGCAACATTCAGGAGGTTTGTTCACCTCATATTCTGACAGCACAGCAAGAATTCCATTAATCCTGTGCAAATATTAACTGAAGAGTCTATTCTTTTTGTCTCTCTTAAATATCAAAGTTTTGAGGTAGACTTTTTTTTTCTTTTTCTTTCTTCTTTGTAAAACTTCACGGACTAAACCTCTGCTCGGTGACTATGAGTACATTCATAAAGAGCTAAATGAGGTAGGTATGGAGCAGAGGGTACAAGAAAAGTGAGAAATTCCCTGAGATGATGAACGCGAGGAGAGCTTAGAGAGAGAGAGTTAAGAGCAGCAGAGACTGGAGGGGAAAATGGCTCTTTGTCAACTGATTATCGATTTGTAGTGGTCCCCTATATGTCACACCTACCACAGATATCTGATTTGATCAACATAAATGTAAAAAATAATGATTTTCCCCCTTCATTTCTACCTGCTCTGAATCCTCCCTTTAAACTCTCCACACGTTCTGTCTATTGATTCATTCTCTCTCCTCCAATTCCTTTCCCCCTGCTTTAAAAAAAAATGCTAAAAGGCAAATGGAGCGAGAGAACGTAGACAAAGTAGAGAGATAAAAGATTAACTCTTTTAGAACTTGAGGATGCGATTATTTCCAAAGTCGACAACCACGATGACTCCATCGGGCGTCACAGCCACACCAGAGGGGCGGTCCATCTGTCCAAAGCCGCTCCCCTGCGTGCCAAACTTGCATAAGAAGTTTCCATTGGGCTCGAACACCTGGACTCGGTGGTTGCGGGAGTCGGCCACGATGATGCGGTTCTCCTGGTCCACCGCCACGCCCTGGGGCCGGAGGAACTGCCCGTTCCCGGTGCCCTCGGATCCCAAGAAGCGGGCAGACTGGCAGTCTGGCCGGATCACCAGGAGCCGGTGGTTGTTGAAGTCGGTGACCACCAGGTGGTCCTCGTGGTTGAAGGCCACGCCCCTGGGAGAGTCAAAGTGTTTCCACAAAGCCCCCTCGAAGCCGTATTTGTTGATGAAAGAGCCGTCGGGGGCAAAAAGCTGCACACGGTGGTTTCTGGTATCCGATACAAGAATCTTACCCTCAGAGTTGACGGCTACATCCCACGGATAGTTAAACTGCCCGTTTTTGGTGCCCTTCTCCCCAAATTTGAGCAAGAACTGCCCCTCAAACGTAAACACCTGTCAAACAGAACACATGCCTTAGAGCCCAGTATTTGTCTGGATGAAATATTTCTTGTAATGGATTTGACCAACTACTAAGCTAGATGTATGCATGCATAATGAGTCTAAATAAGGTAACGATAAACGATTTTAATTTGACTCTGGTAAATCAAAGAGAGGAACACTACATAGGGAAAACATTTTTAAATTGCGTGCATCGATAGAGAACATGTGACGATACTTTGCTGTATTGATTGCTGTCTCCCAAACATCATTTAAACTGATGAGGATTAAGGTATAAATACTGTATGTATCAATATAACAGTCAGTTAAAGAGTTTGGAGGTTTAGATGGCATGGCTTTGTAGGAGCTATAGCCGTCTATAAGAGTGACTGTCTGTGTGTTTGTCTCTGTCTGTCAGTCTGTCTGGAGCTAGTCTTGGAAACCACTAGACAGACCAGTGCCACATTTTTGTACACACTGTCAGTAGGCCAAGTGAGTACCTCCAGCTTTTTCTTTGAAAAAATATTAAAGATGTTTGGGACATATTTAACTTTCATTTTATAATTTAAGTCAATGGTGCTCAGATTGGGCTGAGAAAATTGTGCACGTGGAGTCATAGATACATTACAGATGATTGATGTCATAGAATAGCCACATGACATCAGAGATCCACATGCAAGCCATGCCATTATTAGACCCCACTTGCGATTTTCAAACGTTTCATGAACACCTCATATTGTTCTTATTTGCTTTGAATGGATTTGAAATAATATGCAAAACACAATGGCATTTGAGAAAAAAAGTGTCACACTATACTGTATGCATACCTGCACACGGTGATTGTCCTTGTCCGTCACAATGATGCGTCTCTGACTGTCACACGCAACCCCAGCTGGACGATCAAACTGACCTGGCCGAGAACCCAGAGAGCCAAACTTATGATGGAAGGCACCACAGGGCTTGAAGATCTGGTGAGAGATGGGGTCGAGTTCAGAATAAAGAAAACAGTCAGACTGTTATCTATGTCAGATGATTCATTTCAATAATTTAGCTGGGGACCCCCTGGAACCCTCTCAAGGACCCAACTTTGCGAACAACTGATCTATTCTAACAGCCAGCACACTATGCTGGTGACAGCGCTCGTACCTGTACACGGTTGTTACTGCGGTCAGCCACCACCACGTATCCCTCCTTGTCCACGCTGATGCCCCAGGGACGACACAGTTGTCCGTCTCCCTCCCCCTCACACCCGAAGGCTGACACCTGCGAGCCCAGGGTGCCGTAGCTCCTTCCCGACTTCACGGTCACCTTGAAAGGGCTGCCCAGGATGTGCTGGTTGCACACCAACACGGACACCAGGTGCTCGCCCTCGCTCTTGGGCAGGTAGTTGACCGTGTACGAGCCGTTCTGGTGGTCCGTCACGTCCGCCGCCGAGAGGTTGCCGTCGGAGGCCGACATGAATATGGCGGAGACCGCATCGCCGCCGGAGAGGCGGGGCTCTCCATCGTGGTCGTATCCGATCACAGTGAAGGAGGCGGGCTTCCCTCGAAGCGCGCTCTTCAGGCCCTCGCCGTGGGCTTTGGTGACGGGGGCAAAGGCTCCGCTGCTGATCAGGCCCATGGACTGGAGAGCTATGTACAGCGTCTGTGGCAACCGTCGTGGAATTAGTATCACACATACAACCACCTACAACTGTCCTAAAAACAAACAGCTGACTAGCGCGAATAATTTCTGCTCTTAAATATTACATATTAACTTCTGCACTTATACCTTCAACACAGAATCTACAGGATATTCTATTGCAGCAGCTGCAACTGGGTAACCTGAGTGAGTACATTTAGACATTTTCTCATGTGGCAGCCCACCATAAATGAAACCTGTGACCTATTTCTGGGGCCTGACCCATTGTTTAACCCCTCCGCCCCAGCAGTGATACTCTACTGCACAGATCGAGTGGAATACCTGGTCTGGGGGGGTGAACATGAATCGGTCATCCTCCTGGGGCTGCAGAAGGCCCCTGAGGGACTTGAGCTCGTGGATCTGGGTTAGCATGCGCTCTCGGGCCAGCAGAACGTCCAGGTGACGGCCCTCGTCCAGAACCTGGCTGACGGCGGCAATGGTGCTGTCCAACTTGGACAGGCTCTGGTGCAGTTTCTCCACCTGCAGGTACAAGGATTTGGCCTTGACCTGACGGATCTTCTCCACCTGAGGAAAATGAATTTGGAAGGAGGGGGGGTTAAGACGTGGTGATGATAGTTGGCTGAATGCAGTAAAGAGAATGCAGTAAAGAGAAGGCACAAAAAAAGAGAAAAACAACAAAAAACAAACAAGGTAACCTTGGTGTGTATTTGAGTTGTATTTTCAGCACCCTCTGGTGGACACATTTGCAGTCAGTGACACAACATACAGACAGCCTCATTACAATAGTTTTGCTCTCATGCCAAGCTACTCAACTAAAAACAATAGAGGCACAACACAATAAATAAATAAAAAAGAGAGAGGGAAATGGAGAAGCATCTAGACAGTTTTACATCACTAAAACCCCAGAGCTTTTCTTATCCGGTATACATTTCAATGTAAGTGCGCACAAAGATAAAGTTACCGCACAGTCAGGGGAAAAGCAGCGCATTGAACAGCGGACAGGACATGAGAAGCAGAGAGGCTGGAGCTTTACTTAGCATCACCTAACAAAAGGAACACCACACAATAGTCCGGCTGACTCCATACGAAAGGAGAACATTTCATGGCGGGGCAGGGAGTCCTGAATGAAAACAAAGGGGTGTCCGAAAGAGAGAGGTCCTTTGTTATAATCCTTCTTGTAAGCTGAACTGTAATTTGCATCTGTGGGACTAGAGTTACACTTTATGGCCACTGAGAACAAAAGCCCAAAGTTAGGCTTTCTACCAGACCAGCGGTTAGATTGAGCTCCTCAGTAGGAACCCATGCACACAGCGAGAGAGATGGTATGTATTTCAAAGAGTTGCGGCCCACAGGCCTGAGAGAACATGGAAGAAAAAGCTTGAGCGAGCGAGCGAGCGAGAGAGAGAGAAATGGAGAAAGGGGGAGAACGAGGGGGAGAAGGGGTCGGGGGGCTTAGTGTGTGTAGGGTTAGGGGTGCCTGTAATGACTTTATCAGAGAGCAGAGTCAGGTTGAGGATAAAGAGTGTGTTCTGCGGCCCTATATAGGGGCATTAAAGAGGCAACATGGGTAAGTGAAAACCTCCTGAGTGACATTTTGACCTCAGCGCTTATACTGTTCTCACACACACACACACACACGTGTGTGTGCGCACACACACGCAAACAAGTACACACACATACACACACGGAAGCTGTCAGATCAGAGGGAGTGAGGCGTAGGGCAGGTTTTACGATGTTACCAAGCCCGCTCCAAGCGGAAGGGGAGGAATAAGGGGTTTCTTTAATGGTACACGGGAAAGACTAGGTTCAATTAATGGTTCTACCTCTCCTCATAGATTAGTCCACAGCAAAACACACACACACACACACACACACACACACACACACACCTCAAGCATGACAAGAAAGGGATTTAATATTGCTCATTTAAATCTTAGATTGTAAAAATTGTCAATTTGTATATGAGTATTTGACTGTGTGTGTGTGTGTGTGTGTGTGTGTGTGTGTGTGTGTGTGTGTGTGTGTGTGTGTGTGTGTGTGTGTGTGTGTGTGTGTGTGTGTGTGTGTGTGTGTGTGTGTGTGTGTGTGTGTGTGTGTGTTTTTAATTGTTCACTTTTACAGTACAGTGTATACTGCATACGGGTATGTCAAGCCTTCACACCCTTTCTCAATGAACAGTAAAGAAATACGTGTAACATAGTAATGGTAAGCTATTGTTTTTCAATCTAGGAAAGCAACTCATTTTGCAGCTCAAGGTCAAGGGACCTCAGGGGGTAGAGGCCTTTTGCTTCTACCCCAAAAAAGCCTCTCTTTCTCTGGGTAACATTAGGCCCCGGGGGCCCAACATGTCTGGCTGATAATATACTACACAGCCCATTATATCTTTATTGCATTTTGGCTTTCGTCACAGTTACTAGTTTACTGGAGCTAGTTTACGCCTTCTAACCCGATACCCCCACTTATTTCCCTTAAATCGTAATGTAAAAATCATCTAGGATTTTCTGAAGTGCCACCACCTCACACACACAAAATATGCCATTTCCTATGGGTGCTGCCACTGCGATTCATTGATCCAGATCATGCGTCCTGCTGCCTTGAGGCAGTTGGTCATGGGTTTGCACATGTGACGTCACACACACACACACACACACACACACACACACACTGCAGTATACGAAGAAACATTTAATGGACATCATAACCTCCTGCATGCACCCACTGTTACATGACTGTGTCTCACATCCGAACCTAGCGGAGCTTTATGTACGAGAATGAGTCCAGAGAGACCGCTGCACGGCGTGCCAGCCATAAAACACCTTCATCTGACAAATGGTGTCGGCGGAAATAGTGCTGGTATGAGTTACAACTGAGCCGTTGTAGAGATAAAGGACAACGATGTACAGTTGGAGGGAACGGGGCTACTGAACTGGTGGGTGGACAGAGCAATAGGCCCAAAACGAGATAAGAAAGGATAACAAACTAGAGATGAAAAACACATGGACGGGTAGTCTAAAAACACAGGGGAGTGAGAATAAAAACATGAGGGAGGCGAGAGAGAGAGAGGGACAGAGAACGGCAGCGCAAAAGAATACAGGGACAGAAAGAAAGAAAGAAAGGCAGAGAAAGGGAGAGAATGCTTTTTAAGATATATTGACTATAGAACGGTCTGGACAGACCTTTTACATTTGAACCCTGTCAGAGTACAATCAATATGACGTACTTATCACACTTCAGAATTACTGAGGGGTGTTTCACTTAACCACATGAACCCTGGCATCCCTATTTTGGGCATGTCATTATAGGCACAAAAAAAACATGTATTTCTTATTTTTTCAAAAATAGCAGATCTACAAGCTTGCTTTCTAGCTAGCATGATCTAACATGACATACTGTACAAGCTTAGCATGATCTACAAGCACACGTCCGTAGACGACTAGCCTCCTACGGAGGCACACCGTATAAACGGTCAGTTATCAAATAATCAATGTAATAATCACAAATTGTGTTGGTCCACACGACACCAAAATCACCAAATTGCTCGGGTGAAAATGATACTACCAGACCTTCTCCCTGTAATACTAAGCTTGTCCGGACAGGGCTTATGTGTGATCAAGCAGTATCTCACCTTCCACAGTAGTTCACACTCTCTCTCCTCCAGGGCCTTCTTGTGTCTGAGGACAATGGCCTTCACCTCCGTCTGCACCACCTTGGCCTTGATCTCCACCTGTTCTGCCATGGCCTGGGCCTTCTCCATACTCAGCTAGGAGACAAGAGAAGCACGTATGAGGTTATTACACAATGAGCCATGGTTCTACACTCATCTGTTTAACCACTTGGACCCCAGATTTGGCGTAGAGGTAGCCTTCAATCAACAGTTCCTACACTGCAAATAGTTTTGACCAGTTATACAGAAAGAGTTAAGCCTGATTTATATTTTGTTGTCACAGAGTCGCGCATTGAATATAGCTGATCTACTAGCTTACAACGGGTCGCGAGTGAGCTAGTAGATCTGCTATTTTCGGAGTCCGGTGGAGTATATATTACGCATTAAATGAACACTCAGCACTTTGAAATGCATCTTGTGCCGTACTAAATGTTCTAAATGTATTTTGTGCAATACAAAATGTTCAAAATGTACTTCAACATAGTCAGCTGGGGCAAAACAACATTGTGAATTTCAACAACTCGCCCCTGTAATAGGGAAGGGTCAACAATATAATATGACATACTGTAAATAACACTAATGTTGACTAGTTCATTTTCTTTTTTTTCTAAATCTCATGTTAGACTGCAAAATAAAATGGTCAACAATATAATATGACATACTGTAAATAACACTAATGTTGACTAGTTCATTTTCTTTTTTTTCTAAATCTCATGTTAGACTGCAAAATAAAATGAATAAAAACTAATAAATGCTCAACAAAAAGACTTCAAGACATTTCTGCTATCCTGGTGTCTGGGTGGTGCAGACATGAAGTTCCTGCCCACCACCGACACTGACACTAGTGGTTTGCAGGGCTTCCGGCTTGCCTGGGCAAACACAACCGGCCGTGTTCATGGGAGGGAAGCTAGGTGGTCGGGGGGGGGGGGGGGGGGGGGGGGGGGGGATTAACCCCCAACTGCTCCCTCCCAAACGCTTATCATAACCATCTGAGCAGCAGCCATCAGCTGGGTGAAGCTGAAACTGAAAGGTCTCCCTTTCCCTTTCTCTGTCGCTGCAATAGCGGCGATTCATTGGGATGTGTAACTGAGAGGAATATCGTGTTCATCTGCGTGCATTACGTTCTCCCAGTGAAACTCCACATAGTCGGGTGAAAAGAAGAGGCTGGTGACTTCATGTCTATCAGAGGAGACACGTGGTTGTCTACGCCCTCCCACATGACCAACCACAGGGGTTGGCAGTGTCAGGGACTACACGTGACGGGGGAAAAAAATGGGAATTGGCATAATGGGGTAAAAAGGGACTAATGGTACACTAATGTACACAGCCCGGTTAAATCAACACTGAGGATGTCAGTGTTCAACTGCATGATAAGAGAGGAAAGGAAACAGGATATGAAAGGAGGAGGAATCATAAAGGAAACAGGATATAAAAGGAGGAGGAAGTATAAAGGAAACGGCATATAAAAGGGGGAGGAAGTATTAAAAGCAAGGACTCTTTCTGTCCCACGTCTCCCTGGAGGGTGGATGCAACGACACCTGCTCTGTCATTATGACCCGTTCCTTTCTCACATGCAGCCAGTGCTTTAGGGGGGATATGGGAAACAGAGTGGGGGTGTTGGGGTTCAAGAATAACATGTTACTTCACTATACAGACTAGGATGTCACTTCCTACTGGTGCTGAACGCTAACACTACTTCCTCTCTGCATTCAAATTGTGTGTAGTGTCTGCTGATCACCAAGTACACAGAAAATGAAAATGTGCTGATTCATACTTGACTAATGGCTTATATTTATTATCTACCCAACTGTTATCCAAGACAGACAGATAGAAATAAAGGTACATTAGCAACTGGACAACAGTATACTTATTACAATACTGGATCATCTGATAAAACACTAGCCAAACTGTTGTGCGACATTAAAGATTTTAAGATTGCTCACAGAGAATGCAACATTATAAAATGGATATTATATTGAAATGGCTATGCGGTCTGTTGATATTTTCCTTGCTGGATGCTATGCATTGCGGTACATCTGTCTGGCACTCACTGTTGGGATTTAGCAGAATTTTGGGGAAAACTAAGACAATCCTTTTCTCTGTGATACATGGGGAATGGACTAAATGGAAATTTAAGCCTAGAACCGGTTTGAGTTACTTCAACACATGATTCTAAATGGAGGCAAAAAAGGCAACTGTATCCTATGGGGATGTAGCAATATTGTTGTTATCGCGATATTACCATAACAAAAATGTCTAGATATGATAATGAGCCAAACTTTTTTTTTATGTTTCAACAGCAGATCAGTAATAAGAGTGAAACAGATGGGTGGAATTCACAAGCTACCCAGAACTATATTATCATGTTATGACAGTAGATGGGACATGAAAAGTTGTGTCTTACAGATTTCAGTGATTTTTTTTTCCCCCATTTTGTTTTTTATCGTGATTAATATCATATTGTGGACTCGTATTGTGATATATTATCATACTGTGAGTTCTTGGTATCGTTACAAATAGACCTGGGCGAAAAAAACATATCCTGGAAAGAGTTTAACCACTTTTATACTTGAGCTACTCAAAAATATTTTTTTGAAAATGAGATTTAATTACTTTTTAAACAATCAAAATAACAATTCTGCCTTTAATGACATGCCCAAAATGGGGACGTCAGGGTTAATATGGTTAAATTGTGTGGCTCCCCAATTTTTTTGGGTTAAATCCACATTCTCTTCTGCTTTGTTTGTGTCCCTTCCCCCTTAGTTTTTATCAGGGTTTTCCTCTGGCGTCTTTCAGGAGGTCACAGGGTGGCTGCTGGACCTCACATGGACGCAGGCCAGTGGGATAGATAGGGCTTCCTTTGTGGCATCAGCCACATAGGTCAGAGGTCAGTCTAACCCCCAGCAGGTCGTGATCTGCGACCCCTGTCTTAAGACCCCGCCCCCAGGGGAACAAAGCCTTGGCAGCAGGGACCTTTTCTCTTTCCTCTTGCCATTTGTGGCAGGCAGTTAAAGGGTCAGCTAAATCAGGCCCCCAGAAAGGAACAGCGAACAGCAGGAGGAGGGAATTCTGGGAGATTTTTTATTTTGTTGTTTTTTGGCCAACCACCCCAACCACCAACCGTGTGTGTGTGTGTGTGTGTGTGTGTGTGTGTGTGTGTGTGTGTGTGTGTGTGTGTGTGTGTGCAACATCTTTCATCTGTGTTTTTATTTTTGTGAGCTTGTACCTACCTTTCACTCACTTCTAGGGGTGAAACTATTCGATTTAATCAATAATAAAAAAATGCTAAGAATCAATTCACTTGTAGATCGACTATCGCTATTTCTGCATGACACCATTGTACATCAAAGTACATAATAGGGTGAAATAACGGGTTATCAGACAATTTGATGTAGTTGATTGTAGTGTCAGTTATAAAGTCAATTCATAGATATACATATAAAAGAAAATTAAATAAAACTTCCAAAAAACAATAATAGTAATATTATTGCCCGTCAGTGCGCCTTATAGTGCGGATGCGCCTTATAATGCGGTGCGCCCTATATATGAAAATAATACATTTATTAAAGGTGCGCCTTATACTCAGATGCGCCTTATAGTGAGGAAAATACGGTAATTAGAACATGTTACTGTGTCATAGTAACATGACACAAGTGTCCTATCCGTCTGTTTTATCCAAACCTTAGTTGGATAAAACTGGTATCCCCACCTGGAGTTACTGTATAACTGTCCTATCCGTCCTGTCTGTATAAGTGTCCTATCCGTCCTGTCTGTATAAGTGTCCTATCCGTCCTGTCTGTGTAAGTGTCCTATCCGTCCTGTCTATGTAAGTGTCCTATCCGTCCTGTCTGTGTAAGTGTCCTATCTGTCCTGTCTGTGTAAGTGTCCTATCCAATTGTTACAGTATCCGCCATTTCTCAGCCATTTCGTGATTATTCCTGTCTTACCTCACTTTGAAAGAGGCAAAGACTCTTTCAAAGTGACACATGTATTTATAGCCCGTTATATGTCACTAGCCAATCAGATCACACTATTTCACCGTATTGTCAAGTGTCACGTGAGGCTCGACCAATGTTTGCTTGGCTGACGGAAAGTGAAAACAAACTCTCCTGGCGGACACAATAATCGCTGAAACAATAATGGATAGTTGCAGCCCTACTTAATATTCTGTCTCTCTCATGATCTTTCTCATGCCCCTGGCGGTCAGTCTCGCTCTCATTCTCTGGACAGCAGCAGCCTGGAATACAAATAATGTCCAAACTGACCAATCAGACCGCAGAATGAACCAGAGCTGACCAACCAGGAGGTCACACATTCAGGGTTAGAGGTCAGAGAAGATAATGGTTGTGGAGTGGGAGGAAATTTCCTACCCCAGGGGGTGTGTGTGTGTGTGTGTGTGTGTGTGTGTGCATTCTCTCCTAGGTCACCTCAGGAGTAAACGCTGACGCCAGAGAGTATGTAAACATGCAAACTCACCCTAACGCGCACACACAAATGCCAAACACCACTGCACCCTTCCCCATGGGCAGAGTCCATGACTCAGCTAAAAATGGGCCGGTTCGACTCACCACTCGATTCAACGTTTTTTTGGAAACATTAATACGGCAGTAATTTATTTACGTTTCTGCCCCAAAAAAACATTTGTTGCCTAAGCATAAATGATGCTTTACCATACGTTGTCTGTAAAGTTAGACGAGTGCCGTTCATAAACTTGATTAGTAGTCTTCTTCAATATACAGTACAGACTACAAAAGTTCAATATACAGTACAGACTACAAAAGGTGGTAAAATCCTCACAGTTCATTTATCTTCAACTCTGAGAGTGTACAAATGTAACCAAATGGACCCGGTCCAGTATTACCTGTCAGCCAGTAGATGGCCGACACCAGGCGGGGTCTAACATTCCTCAATGGAAGAGCAAGGAAACCATCTCCAACAAATGTAGATGTGTCATATAGATGTATTAATTAAATAAGATCCAGATTGCAGGTTTGATACTCAGGATTTTACAGTGTAGGGGTTATTGAGAGGGCCAGGTAAGAGTTACCTGCTGAGGTGTGTGCGGGCCTCGCCCACCCACTTGGTTGCTTAAGGGTGTCCCATCAACACAAAAGGTCAGGCGTGAGCGATGGGCGAGCCGCAAACGATGTTGAGGAAACATTTAAGAAGACGCGCCATGAGGTCATATGACCTCAGCGGAATGGCTAGTGTTTCAGGTTTCTAGTGACTTGTCCACCCCAAGGTCACAGCATTGCTCCACCGTCCAGGCAGGTTACGCAACACTAGAATGTTAACTACCCCTGTAAGCTTTAGTTTGGGTGAAAACTCTAAAGCAAGGCATTCAAAACATGTTTTAAAAGCATTCCTCAGAGCTTGGCGATGGTGAACGGAACTCTTCTGTCTCTTGTTATGTGCATCAAAAGCAAGGCTTGAGCTTATTCGGTCCTTTATACACTGTATGTATAGAGGCTAGAGCAGGACGTTAACTTATTTAGAATGTATTTATTCACACAGACAACTAAAGAAGAGCATTTCATCAACACTTTCAATTAATAAATAGGTTAGCATTAGTCTCAACAAGGTACTGCCCTGATGAATAAAATGGTAGTCCCAAAAGTGTGGGAAGGAAGTTGTGCGGGAAGAAAGGTTGGAAGGAAGGTTGATATCAACCTTTATCAACCCCTCACCAAATAAAAGCTGGGTATGTGATATATACAGAGACAGAGAAAGAGAGAGAGAGAGAGAGAGAGAGAGAAAGAGAAGTATGGCTTTCTGGGGGTTTTATGGTGTGGCACTGTAGGAGGGAAGAGGTCTAGGAGAGGGTCTGTCTGCATGTTTGCCTGGGGTTAATCATGCAAACCACAAGACTAGACCGGTCAGCGGTTTCACTATGTTTCCGCCAATACAGGCTGGAAAATTTTGTAGCAAGTTTGCAGAAAGTTTTCCAACACCAAAACTGCCACCCGCCACACAAGATCAGTGCTCGTTTTCGCATGACATGGATTTAAAATGTTCTACTATACTGCCTGCATTTTGGCAGTTAGCATGTTAAAACACACCAATAAATGCCTGACGTCAGACACATGAAGCCACATGAAGTCCAAGAACCACATGGACGCCATGCCTTTATTAGACAAGCGATTAGACAAACTTCTGGTATGTCACATGTCTGTCATAGCATTGCGCTGGAAAAGAGGTGAAAATGTTCGTGTCAACCTTGGTGCCATGTTTCTATCACTGCCGATCGGAGCTGGAACCGATTAATAACCGTTCATACTGCAGAGTCATTTGTCCCGGGGAATGAATGTGGATTGTAACATTTTTAGTGGGTGTTAGTGGGGTTTTTTGTCCAGTGGGAAATGAGCTCAAGTGTCCCCTCTGCCACTACTTTCTTATCTCATATATTCTGCAGCCATCTCCCCCCCCCCCCCCCCAAAAAAAGACATCACTAATCAGCATGCTGTATAATAAAATGTGAGCACGTGCCCAGGCAGGGTGATACAGATATCAACTCGATATAATAGGCAGATTTTATGCCACATTATCACATTGAGACCGTCCTCTTTTGTGTCCTGCTGCCTTCCGCAGATGCTTCCTTAACATGCGTTGCGTACCTTTCTCTGTGGAGCACAGCTGGAGCTCTGAAGAGGCTTGCACATAATCTACAATCATGTAAATGAAGAGGGGTTCTGTGTGTGTGTGTGTGTGTGTGTGTGTGTGTGTGTGTGTGTGTGTGTGTGTGTGTGTGTGTGTGTGTGCGTGACGGAGAGAGAGACCACAAGAGAGATAAAGAGAGAGAGGAGGGAAAAGAAGGGGGTGGCAGCATTCTACTCCTTTCAAAGGGGAGGGGACGTTTTCCTTTCTCTGAAATCCTTTAAATACCTCCCTACCCCCCCTCCTCCACCATTCCCCTCCGCCTCCTCCCCTTTGACCTTCAAGGCCTGCCCTCACCAGACCTCACCCCATGCAACCCAACCCCCTTCTAGGGCCAGCTGGCCACCTCTAACCTCCATGCTTCTCAGAGCCTCGGCCTGGTCACTCTCAAACATTTCTTCCATGATCAGCTCAACAGCCAGGCTCCACTGTGGTGGAAGGTGGAAGGAAGTAAGTAAGTACACAACGCTCCTCTGGCTCAACCTATGAGATGCCTGGGAAGTCTGTACTTTGTGTGTACCCACTTCCTCCCACCACCACCCCACACACAGACCCCCGGGGCCTTCCCTGGCGCCCCCACCCCTCCAGGTCCTCACCTGCACGGCCTGTCGTCCTTGCTGGGCGTCTGCCAGGAGCTGGATGGTGATGGCTCTAGAGTCCTGCACGGCATCCTGCAGGTACACGAAACTGTGGCCTATGTGTCGGCCCGAGCTGCACTCCCTGCAAATGGGCACCGAGCAGGTCTCACAGAAAAACAGGAACACCTGGGTAAGGAGAGAGAGCGAGAGAGAGCAAGAGGGGGAAAAGGGTGAGAGACTTTTAACTGACTGATCAACAAGAACCACGACTGCAGTCGTATATTGTGGTAATGTTATGGTTTACTTTGGAGGTGCAACTAACACTGTTTTTGCATTCCTGCTTATTTTTGGTAGGACAGAATACAGGGATGGGATAGTAACATCATTAAAGAACATGGAACCAGTGCAACACAGGTCTCGGATTCTGACTGGGGACGCTGCCATTTTGTGGTCAACGCACCGACTGGCTGCAGCATAACAGCGCCGAGTCACCATCACCTCTCAATGACATGGAGAGACCAGCGAGATCAATACATGCATCAGGAAGTTTGTTTGTGTCTTTCACTCACTCTCTCCCCCTCTCCCACATCCAACCCCCACCCACCTACACAGAAACACACACACACACACACACACACACACGTATCCATCCCCAGTTTCCACAGCTAATGAATGTGGAAGTACATGAATGACAAACAGGGCATCCATATGTATATATGCCTGACCAGGGACATAAGCTTTTACACCCCAGAGACCTGCTGCCTTCCTACCATAATAGCTCAGGAAGGAAGGAGGGATTAGCAGCCACACCTAACACGGATCAATATTGTTTTGGACCATTCTCCACGCCTGGGGAGTTCAGTTGTGAAGGGATGTAATATGTGAATGTAACATTTCCTCAATATTTTTCCCATTTAGCAATTTAAAAGGCGGTTATGCTTTCTATTCATTTAGTTCAGAAAAGAAAACAAGCTATCTTTTGGTAAAACTAAAGGTTTATTAAAAGTTAAAGCTCTATATTCCGATAGTAATCATTGCTATAGAGTGCTTGTTCTGTAACAGGGGATTATCAGTCTTTCCATTTCTTTTATAAACAGAAAACCCATTTCATCCAATCAGGAGAGAGTACCCTTTTATCAGCTCCAGTTTCAATTTAGTTTGTTTTTTTCTTAGCGTCATCACTTCCACTTTCAACTGTTTGTCTTGTATCCTGTATCAGTTCTCTGTCCTGATTGGATCAATTGGTTGAAAAATTCATTTTCTGTTTACTAAAGAATTGAAGAGACGGTGACACCTCTGTCACTGAACACTTTATATAGCAATGATTACTATCAGAATATAGAGAAATTCAACACTTATTTAATCACTCCAAAGAAAATCACTTACTGCGCCTTTAAAAACGTTAAAAGCCCATCAAGACAATGAATAAATGTGATTTTCTACCCTTTCTTGCCTCGGCACAACCCGTGGTGGGAGTGTCAGAGGTGTGTCAAAAGGTGTGTCTGCTTTGACCAGTTAGAATACCAGTTCAACCAGGAGAACAAGAGACGGAGACAATGCTATTGGGGCTGTTAAAAGAAACCATCATGTTTGCTGAGGCTTCAAATTAATTGTATGTGTTGACATCCATAACTTCCTGCTGTCATCCACTCGCTATCTGTCTGTATCAGTATGTATCTATCTATCGTTTCTATCTATCCATCTATCTATTTATCTAGTACACATTTCAAATTATACCTCGAGGGTTTAGTTTCAGGAACCCTACTTAAGAGAAGGCTAACAGTCATCAGAATAGAAACACATTAAATTAAATAAAAAAATTACTTAATTTCAAATTCCAATAAACAAGATTTTTTTTTTAAAGTAAAGAAATCCCTGTGTTATAAAAGGCATTTCTAATGTAAGATTCCCAGCCAAACCACATCCATTTAAGAATAATTGTCATGGTTTGCAACGAAACCAAACAAGGAATTAACGGTTTGCCAAAAACGAGACCCCCCATTGTCCCTGGAGGAACGGAGGTTAGATGTGACAGCTAACCTTACTGCTTCCACCTAAATCCTGCTTCGAGCCAGCGTCTGAACCATGATTGGTTGTAATCAGAGGGTAATTAAATATGCACTGGCCATCATATCCCAGGGAGACAGAGGATCAATGCACCCAATAGCAGGAGACCAGTGTAGAGGGGGAGGTGCCTGCAATCAATCCATCAATAATGGCCGTTCCCCCGGGGGAGTAGCATAATCTAATGAGACGCACACACCTCCCTTTCTATCTGGGACTTCCGCACCTCCTCCGATGCCCTTCCACCCCCCACCCAATAAGCTTCTCATGGAATCCTTTCTTCTTGTCCTTTCTTGCCATCTTCCCTACTTCTATTGAACATTCTCTTCTATTTCTGCCTCTGCTCAACTCTGTCACTCAATCCCCCCGACTTATCCAAAAATTCTGTGTGTGTGTTTGTTTGGGGGGGGGGGGGGGGAGACAAAAGGATGGAATGCAGCTGGGTTGGAGATAGGAGAGAGAAAGACAGGTTGGACAGAGGATGAGGGACAGCCAGAGGACAGGGAGGAAATAGGAGGTTGGATAGGTGGTGAGATGGGTTAGTTGGGACAGTGGTTCTCAAACGTTTTAATTTCAAAGAACCCCCATAACTCTGAGCGTATACAAATGTGTATACGGTCACAGTTACAGACCTGTAAGGGTCCACATTTAGAACCCCCCCCCCCCCCCCCCCAAAGGAACACTGAGGGTCCCTGGACCCTACTTTAAGAACCACTGAGTTAGAGGATTGATGGAGCAAAGAGCGGACGGATTGTGGCGGTCACCTGAAGTGGCAGAGAAAGACTGTTGAGTGGCTGTTTACACCTATAGTCTGACTTGTGCTCCGCAAGCACAATGGTGTTGCTTGCCTAAAACGGCTGATCTACAAGCGAACAATGAGTCTATTCAAAAAAGCGACACCAGGGCAATTTTTAAAATAAATTCAGCTTATCCCTCTCCAATTGGTCCATCAGTACCTGCCGTACTAAAAGGTACATCGATTGTTTTCTCTTGCGTCCCCATCAGTTGGAGGTTAATTGGAGACATGGGAAACTAAGTACAGAAAACTAAACGCAACAAAAAAAAACACTGGAGGACCGTCCTAAACCCTAAGCGGAGTAGCGTTTCACTGCCAGTAGATCCCATGACAGATAGTAGCGCATCTATAGTAAAGTCTCTCACTACTATCTCCTACTCATGTATCATCAACAACTCCTGAGTCCTTGAGGTGTCAGGCACGTACACACGCCAACTTGCAAATATATACACTTGCACACACACACACACACACACACACACACACACAGTTGTGGATTACATAATACATTGGCCTCTTAGAACGGTCGTCAATATTATTGATCTACACAGGATACTGGTTCTTCTCTGAGATCTCCACTCAAGACTATCATTCATTCTTATATATATATATATATATATACACACACACACACACAGTCTCTTTCCACTTTTTGTATTTTGAAGGAGCAAATATGGCACAGAAATAAAAAGGGTGGTGGACTGAATTAACTTCCTGTAAGAAGAAACATACCCACAAGCCAAACCCAGTTGTCAAGAATATACAATGCACCATTTCAAGGTTCCCCATTTGTATATGCATCATCTCTGGGACTGGGACCCCAATCCAATGACATTTTAATGGTTAGACACAATATGGTGTACTATAGACCGTCATTTGGTCCACAATTCCTTGGAATCATTGACCATATATGGCCTTAAGTAGCCCATTTTGTTTCATTTGTACACTCATGGATTTTACTGTGTAGGTGGCACATAATACAGGGTACTAAGCCAAACTAGACCGGCCAACACACACGTGACACAGAAATGTGAAAAGCAAGATCAAGAGACATGAAATAGGTGAGCTGTCACGGTAACAGAAGTTGTAAATTCCACAAAGATCATTCTGGAAAGGAGGCCTTCAGGGTTTAGGTGAATCACCCTAATAGCTCTCCAAAACATACAGCACATTCTAAACCAGTGGTTCTCAAACTTTTTCATGTCAAGGACACCCAAATGAATATGCATTTGGCTGCGCATCTGAAAAGACTTTGTGCCAGGGAACCAAAGATTTATATAAGATTTGCATTGATGAATGTTTTTAAAACATCCCAAATCTGTCACATTCTTTTCTTTCTTTAAATAGCAGATTTACAAGCTCATAACTCGCGTTATGAGGTTGTAGATTGGCTATTTTCAAATAGCCAATGTGTTAAAGGGTTAAAGTGGAGAACCACTGTTTTTAAAACACACTCACGCACACACATAAGCACAGGGAACATGATTAACGAGTACTAGGCCTTCTACGCAGTAAAATCCTCCATGTTCATTTAACTCTGAAGAGTGTACAAATAGGTCCAAATGGACCATTTGGTTCCATTTGTGTTCAATCTGGTTCCATTTGTGTTGAATTTGGTTCCATTTGTGCTAAATTAACACGCATTTTACAGTGTAGCTCTCAGGTAGGTAGGGGATGGATACAATCTGTCACATATGACTATAAAGCCCCATGGCAGTGGGGCTGGGCCATGCTGGGGAAGTGAGTTATAGTATTTCATTAGTCCACAGGATGTTAGTCACCCCCACCTCTTTTTACACTTACGCATACAAATGCACGCACCCCCATGACGGCCACTGGTTTACTGCTGGTCATGTAAGCATTGGTATTTACTATTTAAGGATTTGTGGCACCAGTCTAGCAGCAATATTTGACCACCATAATGAGATGAGAAAGTGACCACTTCATGAAATGTTGTGATTGTAAGTACTGGCCAGTAGCCACAGGGTTCAGCTATAGAAAATATCCATCACTGTATCTGTATCTCATCACTATATATACTGTATATTAGACACACACACACACACACTGGGTTGCCTGTGAGTCCGTGTATGGGCTGCCTTGCTTTTTAGACCATAGGTGCTGGTGCTAGCCCAGCTTAGCCAGCTAGCAGGCTGCGGTAGGATTCACCCCTCCCCAACCCTCCCCCTCCCACTCCCATAGGCAATGGGAACTGGGGTAGAGGGCACGAGCACGATCAGCCAGTAATATCACTCGCTGTAGCACTCCCTGCCTGCATGCACACTGCATGGGGGAGGGGACAAGGGCCAGTAACATCACACCATGGTGCCAGAAAGCCAAGACTACTCTGGGAACGGCAAGAGCATGTTCTCTGAAAAGAGCTTCCACTTCATCTTTTAACGGCACTTCTGTGAAAAGCAGAGTTCTCAGATGGCTGTAGTACTATCCAAAAGTACTATCCAGTTGTCTTGTACACTGATTATACCGTTTCTGTATAAAAGCTGTACAGTTTGTGAAGCAGTTTGCAGCATTATATCCATCAAACAGTCCTGGATTGCAAGGCTTAATATTCAATTTAATTCTATTTACAGCTGCAATTTAAAGACAAAGCTTTTTGACTGATTGATTGAATACTTTATTAACAGTTTGCAAAAAGTACAGAGGTAGAGTTATATAATAATGCTAAAAGGATAACACAAAAAGGCCTTTCCTTAAAACATTAAATAAAACCAAAGCATTCTTCATATAACCAGTTCTAGATTAAGTCACTGCCTCGGGCAGGAGCATGTGCACTTTCTTTTTTCTGCCTTGTAAAAGATGGGAACACGGTCAGAAATGTATAAACAGACACTAGGCTTGGGCAATATACAATTTTGATAAACAGATTATGATGATATGAACAGTATTAATTACATTAGTGAACTTTTTACATGCGTTTCTCACACAATATGCTTCCAATTTTGCAAAAATAAATGGGTTCACATGCATGTATTCCCATACAATTTACAAAGGTTACACAAATATACATTCCCTATGTAGGCTACAAAAATAAACAACGTGTGCACATTGTTTTTAGTTATCGCTATCAGACAAACACATGCTTTTCTTGCAAGATATGTGACTGGTCTCTTTTTAGAGGGGGGTAGGGATGGGTGTGTGCTTGTGGTTTCATTACCGTTACAGAGTGACAACCATTGTCGTGGCCTCAATATGTGTGTTAGGCCTTTAGGCCAAATTGCCCAAGCCAAACAGACACAGGCACACACCACAGGGACATTCTTAAGGGCTGATGTCAGTGTGCTTGGTGGCCGGAGCCAAACAAGGTGAAGAATGGCAGTTCCTGTTGTCTTAGCCTTGGAGAATTCCTGTTTCACAGACAGACAGTAGTAACGACACTCGAATACTGCATTGTCGCAAATACAATCTCTTAAGTTATATAAATGGCTAAAAGGA
This sequence comes from Gymnoscopelus microlampas, assembly GCF_963454915.1. Lineage (NCBI taxonomy): Eukaryota > Metazoa > Chordata > Actinopteri > Myctophiformes > Myctophidae > Gymnoscopelus > Gymnoscopelus microlampas. The sequence continues at coordinate 24,833,832 of NC_139952.1, forward strand.
CATGGGCTCCAGTGTTAATCTGCTCAGCCGTTAAGATTTCTGTTTTCTACATTCATGAATATCCATTCTATTGTGTGCCTTTCTAAACCATGGGAAATGTTGAAAGTTATTAACTATCTAATCTAATACGTATCTAATATATGGTTAAGTGTCTCACAAACAATACTTAAAATTGCAATATAAGGAAAAACTAAAATATTCCTAGCCAAAATTGCAGAGCTATAGTCTCTCTACATTGGTTGGTTGAAGTCTTCTTCTGAGTGAGACCGTACAACATTCTGCTTGCCTAGACGCACACCCTAGAGAGACGGCTGTGTGGTGACCCAGTCTTCTGACTGACACACCCACCCACCCCATTCCAACACATCAGGCAAAAGCAGGTGTCAAGAGGATTAGGTATCCAACGGTCAAGCAAAGAAGCATGCACCCACACACAAACAAGACACACGTGCACAGTTTCGCTACAGTGAATCAAAGTTTAAAAAAAAAGCAGCAACATCAGTTCACAGAAACTCCTGGCAATACTTAAAAAAGGAAAAAAGACAAACTCACTAACAACAGTCAGTTAGACACACAGAATACAGAATAGATAAAAATTACAAGCATTCTTCTTCTCTATTCTATCTGAAACACACTCTTCAACTCTGTACAAGTATGATAGGTAGGGAGGGAGGGTGGAGAGTGGTTGAGCGAAGGAAAATGGAGCCAGACTGAAAGGGGCGGTGCTGAGTGCTATTCCAGATATAAAAATACAGAATTGTCGGCAGCGGGCTAAAGCCAGTCTGGAATGTCTCGGCTGGATAATCTGTGGAATACCCAATCTCGACATTCGCACCAATCACAGGAATCCCATCTGCCAGACAAAGCTCCTTTTCATACAAGTCACAAGTACCTACACTCGACCCTCTTTCAACCCCCCCCCCCCTTTCCCATCCATGCCCCATTTCACTCCTCTCCCCCTGGCCCCTCTTTGCCACTTTGTATGCCATTCTGTTTTTCCGTTCTTTCGTTTTGTCTATACCTCGTTTCCCTTTCTCTGCCGCCCGGGCCGGCCCCCGCCCCTCTCCAGTGGTAACCCCTGTTGGCTTGTTGCCACGGACACACATACACATGGACACGCCTGCTGATGTTTTGAAACTCTGCCAGTTACTACATAGTAAAGGGTGGGGGCAGGGGGCGGTGGCCGAAAGCCGCTGATCTGATTGGATGACCCCGCAGCCGAGAAGGAAAACAAACCACAGTCAGCTGGCCTCCTTAGCGAGCGAACATGTGACAGAGAAGCTGTAAAAAAAAAAAAAAAAAAAGGAAAAAATGCTGAGGGAAAAAAAAGAGAATCGAAAGGGAGGAAGAAATTGGAGAAGAGCAACCGATGGACGAGAGAGAGAGAGTGAGCAACTGTGAGAGAGTTGATCCTCAACACATCCAAGCGCAGACGAAAACATACCGTCTGTCTTGAATTTTATGTTGTTTTTCTTTTTTTTACATACAGTTATGTATGATAGACACAGTGGTGGACAGTAACTTAAGTACATTTTCTTTCACTCAGCTACACTTCAATTAGAAATATTGTAATTGAACTCCACTGTGTTTCTAGGATTCGGGACTCTTGGGACTCAAACTTAACCAAAATCACGTAAGCTTATTTCCAGAGCCATACTTTACCCTGCTATTTGCACTATTATTATAATTTATTTCTTAAAATTAGAATTTTTTACATTTTGTTCTATATTTCAATACGGCAATGCATTTATATCAAAAAGAAAATGTACATCGTAATTAGTATTTTCTTGAGCACGTACTTTGTTCACCACTGGCGAGCTCTGGTTACTGGTGACCCGCACTCTCCCTCCCTCTCTCTCTATCCAGGGCCCTCACAAACGCGCAAGCACAGAGAAGAGAGAACGTCTGCCCTGCACATACAAATGGCTCGCATACCAGTGTGGCATCCTAAAGAGCATGACCTTTACAAGAAACGGCCTGCTGACACAAGCAGGCAGACACACACAAATACCTCACTTGTGTACAATTTTGTCCAAAAGACAAGTAAAGCCGGATTAATACTGGATTGTGCGCCGGGGTCGCGCACCAAAAATAGCCGATCTACCAACTCACAGCGCAGCACAGCTAAACTAGCTGGAGCTACTCAACCCAAAACACTCAAACAAAATCAAGCGAGCGTAAAGGTGTAATTGCACTGAACAATTAAATGGCACAGATTCAGTTAAATGTGGTAAAATAATCGTCAAATAAGCATCCATCCACCTGTGCCTCATAGAAAGTGGCGGTTTTAAAGTTTTTGAATGGGCCGATAAGCCCTGATGTCGGACACAATGTGACAAATGCCTTCCTTTCTATCCATTAATGTACAAAGTCCAAAGCCCTCAAATTGGACATCAAAGCTTCCCTGCATGCAAGCACACACACACACGCACGCACGCACGCACTCACACACACACACACACACACACACACTTCCCTTTCCTTCACATTCACAAGACACATTCACAACACACACACACAGGAAACATTGGGGCTGCTGTCTAATTATTAGGCACATGTTGTGCATTAAAACCCTGGAAGTCCAACTTCACATAATCCAACTCTGCTGGCTGCTTGAAAAAGCGTGCGCGCACACACACACACACACACACACACACACACACACACACACACACACACACACACACACACACACACACACACACACACACACACACACACACACACACACACACACACACACTTGATAACTGCCAACAGATGGGAGATGCTCTCCCAAAAAGAGAAATGCTGCCATCATAGACTCTCACAATATGCATCCATGAGTGATGAAACATAATCGTTTGGCCCTCGATGGCAACAGCTGCTAAATCATGTTGGAGATATTTCCTCCATCCGTATGCATTGTCTCTGACACACTGCAGACAGAGAGGGCTGATGAGAAAGGCAGGAGCCAGCACAGGAAATCCCAGGTGTGTGTGTGTGTATGTGCGTGTGCGTGCATGAGAGAGAAAAAGAGAAGGAAAGAACCCAGGAGGTATAAACTCAAATTACAGGAATTCCTCTGGCCTTGTATCAGGCCCAGCTCAGGGTTAGGTTTCCTTACAACACTGTGTGTGAGCGTGTGCATGTTCGAGTACATGTGCATGTATGTGTGATGAAGTTTCCCCTCTCTACATTTAGTCATTTAGCTAATGCTCCTCTCCAGTCAACTTACAACAAGTGCAACCACAGAATAAGCTTAAATTCCTAGATCATCAGCATTACAACTAATAGCCTAATTAGAACAAGGTCAGAGTCTGACCAGCCGCCGAGCTCAGATGAAGTTCCTGGGTTCCTAGAAGATCCAATAGCCGTGGAAGTGCCAGTAGAGGATAAAGCATGTGAAGATTTTCCCATTATGATGTTCTTATGCCATTATCAACACAAGATAATTCATATCACAACACAAAAGGAACTTGCAACCAGTGCAGTTCCCCTGTAAAGGTAGACGAATGGGTAAAGTAAGAGTACACATAAACACAGCGGCTTGTTCTGGATACAATGTTTCACAACGTTAAGTTTGATGTCAAACAACTGGGGTAGAATATTGGACATGTGGCAATTAACGCAGAGTACTTTAGTCTGATGTCAAAGACTATGTGTCAGAAAGACATTTCCCTTCTAATTAAAAACAAAAAAATCACTTAATATAAGAACTGACTGTGTTCCAAAAATAAATGAATCCGGGCACTCTGTCGGGGAGGTGGCTCTGCATCGTTTAATAAATGTGGTTATATTTGATACAGTCTATATATGGAACACAGGTCTTATTTAAAGTGATTTAAAAAAAAATAAGTCAATGGGATTTTTGAATGGGTAATTATGACCCTGGGGGTGTGGCTCCGACATCAGGACTTTGGTGCTCTATAACAGTGGTTCTCAAAGTGGGGTCCGGGCTGGGGACCCCAAGTGGTCCTTGAGGTGGTTCCAGGGACTCCCCAGCTAAATGATTGATAGTTGGGAACCAAATGGACACGTATGGGTCTAACTCTGACAGAGACCTGTCCAAAGAGAGGTCCATTTGGTTTTATTTGGGGGTCTGCGGCCTATGCATACCAGTCTGAGGGGGTCTCTGAAATTGAAAAGCTTGAGAACTACTGCTACTGTAGCGTTTCCTGGGCATTGGTGACAGCATCGGTAAAGTCCTTCCTTATGGGGAATGCTGCACAACGCCTTTCTATCCTCACTCAGCCTGCTCCAGTGACCCCTCCACCCCTGACCCCACCCCTGACCCCTGCTATAAAAAGACTCGCCGATGGGGTGTGTTTTTGTGTGTGTATACGTGCAGCCATGCACGAGGTATAGCACAAGGTAGCGGGCAACCCAGCCCTCCCCCAATTGCCCCCCGGGGAGGTTGTCATGGTGACAACAGTTTAATCTGAGGCGCCGAGTCACATTTTGCTGGATTATCATATCATTAGTGGAGGCTATCCCCTCCTTGCTGTGCTGTGCGTATGCATTTATACAAGGGTGAGGGCCAACATCACAGTGAGTGGAGGGCGTCCTTTGATGTAATCCAATTTTCCATTTCCATTGCACATGCAGCATGGGGCCAGGCCGCCAGCTATGACCATGAGCACTCCAGAGGAACTGGCATGTTATGCTGGAAACGCAGGCCATCATATTCACTCGTGTATCAGTTTGTAGGTCCAGAGAAACCTCGACATGCAACTGAAAACCTTAGCCTTGCAAGCATTTTATTTATAACCTATGGGGTTAGCAGATGATGTAGCAAGAGTACAAGTAAGAAATGTTTCTCTTTATTACCAAATTGATTTCTATTGAAATATTTAGCTCAAATGCGAATTAGCTGAATATTATTGGAGTACGTTCATTGCCAAACCAAATAAATGAGATGAATTCCTGACCATCACCATAAATTCTCTTTCCCCAGTAGTCAGGGAAATGTAAGCTAAAATTAGTTTTTTTTTATATTCAGCAAAGAACAGAGGGCTCTTTTCTCCAATGCCTCGATTCCTTCCCGTCTTAGTATGAATCTCTTGGTTAGTTTAGATGAGGGCTAAATTTCCTTATGGGTTATGTCTGTATACAGACCGTTTGAAACTGATAATAACAAAGTGAACGTTCCTGCCATTAGAATTTCCATTCGGTTTCGTTAGCTTAGCTATAATTTCCCATTGTTATGGTGAGAAAATAAAAATAATAGTTAAAGCAATCATCTTGAGGACCTCTTTTCTTGACTACCATCGTTAACCAATGTTATGCACAACTCTTGACCGACCCCTTCCATCATTAGCTAACCAGCGAGACGGTTGATGATGACTAGCCTATGCTAACTACAAGACAACATACTGTATAACCAACCAAGAGCAGAGTGGAAAGGTTTTGGCTCGTCTCCTAGCAACATGAGGGGGTTTGGATGAAACTGTCTGTATGTATGCGTGTGTGTATGTGTATGTGTATGTGTATGTGTGTGTGTGTGTGTGTGTGTGTGTGTGTGTGTGTGTGTGTGTGTGTGTGTGTTTCCTGGCTCCAGAAGGAATGTGTCTATGAGGAAAGGGATTCAGCAGCTAGCAGCAGCATTCCCCTGAGACCTCCATGCAGTATAGTTTTCCTCCAGTCCTGACACCCCCCCTGCCCCCCCCCCCCCCCCCCCCCACCGGCCTCCAGCCCATCATCACCATCACCACACACCCACATATCACCTATGTTTAAAGTCTGTGTGTGTGTTTGCAGTAGAACTAGTGCAACCAGAAAGTAATCCTATAAAAACACGCATGGGGTGTTATATTCCAACTCTAAGATGTAGCTTTATAGTTCAGTGACTGTCTTTGTGAATGCGTGTGCATCCTTTTTCACACAGCAGAGAGATGGTTAACCATTTCCATATTTTCCACACATCCCTGTGGGCTATTTTTCTTAGGAATCAACATTATTTTCGTTACGGTTTGAGCGCGTATTGGGCCATCATTAGGATTAGTCAAAAACACTACCGGTCTCCCAGTCCGCTGCTGTACAGGCAAAGAATTCCTCGAAAGGGTTACGTAACAGTACAGACTAGGGGGAGACTCCCCCCCGGCTCCTGGAAAATCCAGCTCTTTCACTGGCACTTGGAGAGCCTTCGGGTGGGTTTTAGGGGTTGGGCATGGGGCACAATGCACGTTTAGAAACGTGGTGGTTCTTTATTTAGAAGCCCAGGCCGCCTGTGCTGTCTGTTGCAGCTCGTCAGAGATGATGTCACTTGAATCACTGAGGAGCACTGCAGTGATACCAGATTATACCATAACTGTCACAATCCTCAGAGCACGCACTGAACTCAACTGACAGCCGCACACACCCCGTGTATCTGCCCAGCAACAGTCCACAGGAAGACAATGCATTGACAATAAACATAAACAAAATGTTCCTTTGTAAAAGGAATGGGGAATGGCATTCTGCTTGAAGCCTGAAAGCTGTACTTTCTTCTATTTTTAACCGCCATTTGTGTTATGATTATCCGTCTCTCTGAGCAACCACCAAGTCAAATTCCTTGTGTGTGTAACATACTTGGCCACTAAGTGACCCTGCCATTTAGGCTTGGGTGTTATCTATTTTTTCATACCTTCATGACATTTCACCGGGGTACACGCTATATGACGGTGTTTGTGTAAAAAGATAGTCTACTGGCTTCCCAGTGCAATTGAAAAGGCTCTCAGACAGTTGGGTACATCAATTAGCAGGTGTCTGGCTAGAATCTCCCTAAACATAACCATACATACATTTAAAAATGTTTACTAACCAGTACTTAATGGTCGTAATGTAGTGGGGGGGATTACTTTCCTTCATCCTTTTACATTGAACTACAGTGATATGCATATATCTTGAACAATGCCTACACCTAATTGCCTACATATCACTAGGTATGTGCTAATGTGCCAACATGAGCTTTTGTGCCAACGTTCAGTGTTGCCAGATTTCACGAGAGAAACAAGCAATCAGGTCTATGAAAACAAGCCCAAAAGAAGCGACAATAGGCTACATGATCACACACACACACAGACGTGAGTCCCCAGCAAAATGAGTTTAAATGAGTATAAATGAGTATTGAGTCAATTAACCACTTTAAACCTATACACATCAGTTCTTAAAAATAAAAATATGAATTATTTGGAATATTTCTAAAAACACAAATCTTGTGTGGTGGGTCCAGTCACAAATACATATTAATTTGGGGGTCCTTGACACGTGATTTGGGAACTAAACGGAGCTTTAGGCAAACCCCACCCCTGGAGAGCCGCTGGAATCCAAACCGCGCCCCCGACCCGTCTCTATTGGCTGGCTGGTTCCACAATGTTAAAATGTTGTTGCTGTTAAAATACAATAGTCTGTTATATAGGTTAATAATTGCTTCTCTGCTGACGCTATCCAAAGAGTTTATAAATAGATGCACACTGCTAAACTGTTGCTGTTAAATACGATAGTCTGTTTAATGTTAATATGAATAATTTCTTCTCTGCTGGCTTTATTATAGTATTAGATTATAAAATAATGCATATTTGAATGGCCATGCTCGCTCTCTCTCTCTGTCTGTCTGTCTGTTGGGTAGAGCGAGCTTGCTTTAATATTGAGAGAAAGCGCACCAACACCGTTAAAACGAGCGAGTTGATATTTCAAGATAAGTTTGGAGTGGAATGAGGAGATAATTACGGCTACAGGAGCAGCTCTGTTAACCCTGTGATAATGATATAAATGATATATAGAATATATTGAGTGAATGAGAATATATTATTCTGCCTGTAAATGGTCGCTTACATTGCCGTTTCCTCAGCAGAAAACCATCCGTTCCATTTTTATCTCAATGGGTTAAGTTACGCTGTCTGCCAGCCTGCAGATGGATGGATCATGGATGCTATATTGATAATTCTAGCAAGTATGTACTCAACTATTCCGCCAAGACTGAGAACGGTACATACCGCAAACTGTACAGGAAAATAGGGCATGTGAGAACGCCTGTCCTAATGCACAAATGCATGCCTTGTCTTTTATATTGTGAGCTTGTAGATACGTTTCTTTTTTTAAAGTGTCCTGCTTGGAGAGAGAGAGCGAGCATGGCCATTCAAATATGCATATTGTATAATCTAATATATAATGAAGCCAGCAGAGAAGCAATTACTCATTTTAACATATAACAGACTATCGTATTTTAACAGCAACAGTTTGGCAGTGTGCATCTATTTATAAACTCTTTGGATAGCGTCAGCAGAGAATCAATTATTAACCTATATAACAGACTAACATATTTTAACAGCAACAGTTGACAAACAGGTGTCCATCAGATATACATTGTGGAACCAGCCAGCCAACGGTCGGGGGCGCGGTTTGGATTCCAGCGGCTCTCGTCCTTGACATGAAAATGTTTGAGAACCACTGCTTTAAACATTAGGAAGCAAGCCCAAATAAGCAACTACACTTTAGAAACAAGCCCAAAAAAACAACCTCCAATATTTACAAGCTACTTTACAGAAAAATAAGCTCAAAGTCGCTTTTAATAAGCGGACATGGCAACACTGCCAATGTTGTCTGAGCTGAGCTGTGATTTGCATTGCAGCAGTTGAATTTTTTTTTATAATAATAAAATAGTGAAAATATCGAATCTACAAGCTCACAACGCGCCACCGTGTTTTGAGCTTGTAGATCTGCCATTTGTTATCTTTGCAGCATACTGTTAAGACAAAGTATAAAATAATGCTTAAATGGTTAATTGATTCGTTGATATACAGTATGTATAATAATATATATATATATATATATATATATATATATATATATATATATATATATATATATATATATATATATATATATATATATATAAATATATATATATATATAAAACCACAATTCTCAATTAATCGAAAAGTCATCTATAGAATAATCGCTAAGAAAATAATAAATGGTTTCAGCCCTAAATCTGACACATCAGTGGGCTGAACAGAGATTATGTAGTAATGGCATGAATAAAATCATGTGGTTAATAAACTGCTTTTGTAGTTGGATAAGTCATCCCCAGATGACTCTGATGACTTAACTCATTCTCTGCCAGACTTTTCTGGCTGTGTTTGCCCCCTGCCAGACATTTTCGTTTTTTATACCTTTTCAACTGGTCACAGAAAATGTATATCCGTTATGATCGCTTGTCTGACAGTTTGTAAACACACACAGTATCCGTGTAAGTCGCCCAGAGAAAGAAGATTCCACGCGATGGCCCGTTCTCTTGTAGCAGCATGTGAATGCACCATCTCTAGACTAACGCCGCCAATGTAGATAGGGACAAGGCAGAAAATAAAAGAAAATCTCTTTCTAGTTCCATGGAATATATACAAATTGCATTGAGTGAAAAAGCATTTGTTCACTTATCTGTCGGGACAATTCTACCCCTTGTGTAAAAAATCTAAACACAATTTCACAAAACAGTGTTGACTGAATAATGAGTGTGGGAAAAAAGGCAACACTTGGCAGAATGCCACTTTGCTGTCTAAGCCATAATGTTCTGGGAAAATCTCCAAGAAAAATTAAGATCTAGCATTTTGTGTATCTTATAAATTAGCTGGGGATGGCCTAATTGAGGGTAAATTAGCTGCAGTCTTTGAGAGCATGTCAACCCTCAACAGAGTTGAATTGATGTAGGAACTGCATCAAGTTGCCAAAATGCCAAGAGGATGGGACACACCAGAGTTGAGCATTATTGGGGAAAACATTACATTGCAATATATATACTATATATATTTTTTTTTTACAAGGGCCGATGCTGGCACAGATTTTGAGAGGGCTGGGCAAGGTGGGCCGATGTGATGCCTTTTTCCCCCTTTCCTCAAGAAAGGCTTGGTATTTGGTGCAGCATTCACAGAGTAGAAAGTAGAGGTGTGGAAATTGGGACGCGAGAATGCAGACCAGCCAACACCAACTCAGGACTCCTGAGTTTCTGCCTTCACTCCCTCCTGTCTAGCATCAGGGTCTTGAGCTCTGCAGTGTTGCTAGTTCCACTGTCGTGCCACAGTGTATCTACATAGGTGATGCGCCTCTTTCCTTTCCTGGCTGGCTGGCTCCCAGTGTCAGTTTGCTTGCCACCAGTTCTGGGTGCCTGACGCAGTGCCCAGCCATGCCAGCCTCATCCTTCACTCTCTGACCTTGTCTGTGATAAGTCCCCGTAGAGGTCTGCGTTTCTGAGACCGCTAAGATGCATTGTGATGTGGACATGGATGATTCTCCATCGATGCAGTGGCATTACACAAGTGATTATAGCCTGTTAACGTTTACTGTTGATTTACCAATTTCTTCCAGGAGCTTAACTACATGCTAGGATAACACTACTGAAGATATGACTGAGGAAGCCCATTTCCGCCACTGAATTAAAATAAAAAGTCGAGTTCTGAGTTTTCTTCTCAAAATGTTGACTTGACATCTCATAATTCTGCTTCTTTTCCATGCAATTCTGACTTTGTTACAGTATATCTCAGTGAGTAGTAGTTGGTCAATTAAAATGAGGGGTCAGTTATGAACATACTTTATACTATAATAATGAGCACAATTAGTTGCACTTAAACGCCATATAATTAGTTGACTTGGTCAACTATTTTTTTACCGCTACACCAAATCTCTTCTGCACCACTTTGGAAGATGAACTCATGCAAAGCACAAAACAGAAATCCCCTTGAGAATAGCAGACAGGCCATCACAGGTCTCCAGCAGAACAGCTACATGTAGGTAGGTAGCTAGCTAGTCAGTCATATGACTGCTGTGGCACTATTTGATGGAGTGCTGGCTCACATCACCAGACAATGACTCTTGCCTGTTCAGTGCTCACAGGTAAAGAAAAGCTGGCCGTCTCCAATGTCATTCCCTCCCCCAGGCCTGGAGCGGAGAGAGGCGTTACTGGGAAACAGAGTCCTTACTGGAAAAGTGAACCCACCTATTTACTGGCAATGGGCAAAAGAAGGAGGAGGGAAACTGCCCCCCCCCCCCCCCACCCTCGAATCTGAACTGGTTCATTGCAACCAGGGATGACTTAAGGTTTAGGAAACCACAGACAGAATTACTCATCTTATGCCCTGGATACTTCTTTACCATGATGATAACATTGATCACTCTGTGCCAAAAGCCTGGGCAGTGGACACTTGACGTGAGCTGGCATGACTGCAGGAGTGGGCTACAGTCGCGGAGGGCGGACAGTTTTTCAATATACACTGTCCGTTTTTATTCATATAGGACATTAGACAGACAGTAAACTGCGGGTAGAGAGGTGGAAGGACATGCAACAACGGTCTCCAGACAGAAATCATGCCATGGATGTTGCGATAATCAACGCACTATCTGGTCAGCTACTGGAGTGCCTGGGTGGCGGCCATTTTGCCTGTGTGCCTTCTTTTCTTTATTGCATTTTTTCCTTCCTACGACTTGACCATAACTTCAAATGTCTAAATAGAAACCAGGAGTTGCAGGAGGATAAGATTCCAAGACCCCCTACTGGAGCCATTTGTTATTTTTCCCCCAGCATATGACTAAAGCAAGGAAAACTTTGGGCTCCTGTTTTAAAAGGCCTTTGTAGTTACCCAGTTGCAGAGATCACATTGACAACAAAAGAACTTTGACCTGAGTCCTTACTAGTTCCTCTCATCTCACAGAAATCCTAGACCTCCATAACATCTCCATGGTTATGACTTCTCCAACAGTCAGAAAAAACATGTGTGCATTTACTTGAGGGGCCTCTCACTCCCTCTGCCCTGGATGGCTGGTGTGGTACAGATTAACCAGACTCTCTCTGTGTGTGTGTGTGTGTGTGTGTGTGTGTGTGTGTGTGTGTGTGTGTGTGTGTGTGTGTGTGTGTGTGTGTGTGTGTGTGTGTGTGTGTGTGTGTGTGTGTAAATCCCACTCAGCACACGTGCCTGGTCGTCTCCAGGGAACTAGGTGAAGAGCCACTCTGCTTCCTTTGAACTCTAGGCCATATGGCCCCCAGTATGGTTCTATACTACACTACACATAATGCTATTAATCTATAGGACTGTGTGTTACACAACATGCCTGATGCTATTACACAAGGACCAATTAAAAAGGTTAGTCCCATCACAATAACAACAACTCCAGCTACTGAGAATAGCCTGTGTGTGTATCATAGATAACTACCTTAAACATCCCATTCATCATTGTTTGTTCACCATACAACATAACTTATACTCAGTCAGTGTGTGCATACGCGCGTGTGTGTGCGTGCGCGTGTGCGTGCGTGCGTGCGTGTGTGTGTTTTCATATGCATATCATACAGTAAGGTTTGATCCTGAACTCACCTCATTGTCATGATGCTGACAGAAGCTCATGCGGTCCTGGAAGAGGGAGAGCAAGGCGAAGTTGTTCTGCAGCGACTGGGCCAGGGACACGGAGACCCCCGGCTGGCTGGTGTTGCTGTTGGCGTTGGCGCGGCTGCCCAGGTGGAGGCTCTCCCCCAGGCGTTCGATGAAGTGGTCCTTGGTCAGTCGCACCCGCAGATGGGCCCGCACACAGTTGTCACACAGGTACTCCTGGCAGTCCAGGCAGTGGGAGCTGGCTGGGTTCTCCTCGTCACAGGAGCTGCACTGGGGCTCTCCCAGGTGGTGTGGGCGCAGGAGGCCGCTGTGAGGGCGGTGGAAGCCAGAACCCATGCCCACGCCTCCGCGGTGGTGGCCGTTCTTGTTCTGGATCTGCTCATCTGAGCTCACGACCACGTCCAGCAGGTTGCTGAAGAGGAAGTTGGAGGAGGGCAGGGAATCCACCCCGGCTTCGCTGATGGACACTTTCTGGTCACATGTGGGGCACCGCAGCTTCAGGGGGTCTCCGGGGCTCCGCTGGCTCTCTAGGCACTGCCTACAGAAGGCATGGAGGCAGGGCAGGACGTGAAGCCTCCTGGTGGTCTGGCCGGAGGAGGATGAGGTATGGGAGGAAGAAGAGGAGGTAGAGGAGTTGGAAGAAATCGGAGCGGAGGAACCGCAGAGCTCTTTACAGAGCGGGCACGTCTGCAGGTCAGAGTCTGGAAAAGAGGCCATTCTGCACCGCTACAGAAAACAGACTCAGTTTACAATATAGCTACGTTGCAGTGAGGATGAGGTATTCATTTGGGATAGATTGTTTTGTGTTTGATAGAGAGCAATCTCGCGTTTGAGGTAGATATGAGGCGTGCGGCATGAGGGTGTCAAGTAAGTTCCATTAATGAAAACGGTGCTCATTGACTCGCACGGGGTTTTTTTCTCTGTAAAATGTAACACTTCGACTAATGCAAACTAAAGGAGGTAGCCTGTGTACGAAATAATCACTTGAGATGAAGTTCTTCTATCGTTAAAAAAAAGAAAAGAAAAGATGCTTAGTCTGCAAAGACCATACAGTTTTATAAGGCGTTTAAGGGGAACATCTTCGTTACTTTCTCAAATAAGACAAAAACTTCATGAGAACGGGCGACCATTGCCCGATCAGTGCTCCTCTAGACAACGTATTTGTTATACAGGTCCATGAAATGAGACTAATCCTGAAAATGTGGTGACAACACAGACAGGCTCGGCGTCGAGGACGAGGTCCTACTCTCTCCGTCTCTCCTCCCCCATCGACTCAACATGACTACGGGGCTCCGCGTACCAAACGGGCCCCACACACAGCGAGAGAGAAGAGAAATTAATGTCCCCCCCCACCAATTATAATCTCCTCCAATTTTTAAGAGTCCGTATTGTCGCTTTTATTCTCTAATCAACCATCGGGGCCCCGTTCCGTTCCGCGGCGTCAGGCGTAGCAGCCAGCGGCGGCCGGCGGCGACAGCAGCGATACACCCGGACGAGAAGACCGTAAATTATTCATCAAAGCATTTTGCTCACAACAAGCGACGCGATCTCATCGCACGCCCTGCTGAATGAATCCGTTTGGGCATTAAAAAAAAAAAAAAAAAAAAATTGAGAGAAAATAATTTAACTCTAGGAGCGACACGCAGTCCAACAACGAGCGCCTCTCGACGTGCATGTAAATAATGTGCACGTCTATCGCTCCTGCGGGTTATATGATGATGAAGAGGCCACTTCTTTCCAATGATTTGATTCCTCCCTATGTGTGTGTCTCTCTCCGAGCGGAGGAATGCATGCATGGGGCTTTTCCACGCAGCTCCTCTCTGGAGGGAGGGACTCCCTCTTTCTTTGGTGTTTCTCCCAGGTGGGCGTGGTTAATTGCCTAAACCTAATCCGAACCACAACCTTAACCTCACAAAAAATATGTATCAAAACCACACCCAGGCATGATCATTGTCAAGCTGTCATTGTCATAAATGTTTTACCCATGTATCTTGATTTATGCTTTATTATTTTTATTTTTCTCCCTTGTCTACAAAACAAAATGTTAACAGCTGTAGAACGAAAAAAAGGGGGGGAAATGTTGTACAAAAAATATATATATGTATAATATATTGTACAAGTTGCCAAAAGTGAAATATAAACAAAAGTTCAAAAAAAGAAACACGCCCACCTGGTCGAAACACCAAAGAAAGAGGTTCTCCCCCGCTTCTCTGGAGGCTCCCGAGGTACGAGCCTCCCAGTCCTCCAATAGCAGACAGTCTCCACACAGACACACCACAGACGAGCAGAGCTACTAGATCTCTGCCTGTCTGTCTGTCTTCTTCAGGTCTCGTGCTCTGTTTGGCTTTGTTTCTCCCCCTTCTCTCGGCGATATAAACATAAACACAGGTTGTTTGTGCGCTCTTTACGCGCTGGTCCCCGTCCGTCTCGTGGTGGACGTATGTTTAGTTGGTCAGGCTGCTTCTCCAGCCGCTCGGCTCTATCAAAGTCTGTGTTGCCAGGTTTTGCGAGAGAAATAAGCAACCAGGTCTAAGTAAACAAGCCACAACCAGGCCACATGAGCACTTTAAACCTATTGGCTGTTTGAAAATAGCCGATCTACAGACTACAAGCGACCACAACGCGTCGCAGTGCGACACATTGTGAGCTTTTAGATCTGCTATTTAAAAAAAATATCTTGCAGAAAATGTGGAATATTTTTGAAACATTTTAAAAACACGAATCTTCCGCCTCTCTCTTTCCTGTTCCTTGTTATGAATGTGAGTGTCTTTGGTTACTGTTTGTCTTTGTCTATTGATTTTGTTTTGTTTTGATACACCTCGCATTTGAACATGTATGTGTGTTATCTGTTTACTTGTGTTTGTTCTGTGATGCTGTGTTTTCTTAATAGAAAATGACAGACCTCTTTGTATTTATTACTTCTCACGATTACTTGTTTTATGTTGTCAGTGCAAAAAGATTTGTAAAAAAAAAAGGGGGGGGGGTTGTATGGCGGGGGGGGGGGGGGGGGGGTCCCTGGCATAGCATAACATATTTTCAGATGGGGGGTTGTGGACAGTTACATTAATTTGGGGGTCCTTGCCATGAAAATCACAACAAGGTAAAAAAAAACGCAACCCGCAACTACCAATATTTTCAAGCAACTACACAGAAAAACAATCCCAAAGTTGCTTATAATAAGCGGACATGGCAACCCTGTTCTATCCAAGTGAGGGGGGGGGAAACGACACATTTCCGCCGTTGGGAGGGAGGAAGGAGGGAGGGAGGAGGAGGAGGTGGTTGAGGGAGAGAAGAGGGGGAGGAGGAGGAGAAGGGGGCGGGGGGAGGGGGAGTGCGCGCAAGGCTCGCCCCCGATGGTGAGGGAAGTGCTGGAAGGATCATCTTGCTGCATCCATAGTTTTGAACAGCTAAATAAGACATTTGGAAGAGCCAAGAAAAGAATGAATTAGAGGGAAGGGGGGAAAGAGATTGAATATGGTGATTTGAGCTGTTTTTAGGCTATAATTCATTCTCCTAAAATTGTTTCATGTCATCTCACTCACATGAGACAGCATCTCTGAAGACAGTGGAACATCATCAATGAAGGTGTCAGCTGATGATGATATCATGCTGGTCAGCATCTGCTAAAATTACAGTAATGTATCCAGGGGTGGGAATGTACTCATTACTGTAATTAAATCAGGGTTTTTTTATGTACCTTGTGGTACAAGTAAATTCTAAAATCAGAAAATGAAAAAATGGAGGCTTGCTTTTTTCATGTTATTACCTTGAGAGACTTCAAACTGGGAATGTGCAATGTGAATAAAGGCTAGGCCTTTGCAATTGGATCTTATATCTATGAAGTGGTCCTCAGCTTCTTCTGGGTCTTCAATCCCCTTCAGTTCTGCGAATCAGACCACCTGGCATAGCTCTCGTTGCTGTATTTCACCATTGGCAGTTTGGCAAAATATCATACTGGTCCTTGAGCTTATTCAGGAGGTTCAAGTCAATGTGAGGGTTGCCCTCCTCTCCAGATTACAGAGATAGGCTACTGCTTTACTTGTTTGGTACATTTTTGATGAAGTAGGCTAATTGTGGTACCATGAAACAATTTAGTGCCAGGGACCAAGATCTGAGTTCATAATTAGCAGATCTACAAGCTAACAAAGCATCGTGATGGCTATTTTCAAATATCCTATGTATAACTATGTAGGTTAAAGTGGTTAAACTGATTTTGATGCTATTGATATAGCATCAAAATCAGTTTTGATTTTGATGCTATATCAATACATTTTGCTGGGGACCCCCTGGAACCCCCCCAAGAACCGTTGGGGGTCCCCAGACCCCACTTTGAGAACCACTGCTCTATATTAATGCTGTTGTGGCACAATCATAGGAGGATATTCCAATACCAATGTAGTTTGTTTTGAACCTCTTTCCTTCATAAGCCAATCTCTGAGAAAACGTTCTTATAAAAAAAAGATGCCTTGGAGACATCACTGAATTGTTTCAGGATTGGCTGCCAGGTCATATTAACCAACCCTGGCATCCCTATTTTGGACAAACTTTTCAAAGTGTAAAAAACAATAAAGAAAATAGCTAAAATAGCTGATCAAGATGTATTGTGAGCTTCTAAATTGGCTATTGTTGCTATTTGACCAAGTATTGGTGGCTTAAAGGCCCACTTCATCCATTTTCAACGTATCGTCATATAATTGGTCCTCATTAATGCTCATTATAAGATGGTACCATTTCTGTCTACTCGTCGGTGTCTCAGAGCTGGGCTGTGGACAGTTTATAAACCTGCCTACCAATTACATCGGTAGGCAGGTTTGGTCATTTCAAACAAGATTTCCAACTTTTGTCTCTTTTTGTTTTGTATTAATGCAAGAACAATGGATTCTATTTCAGCATGCAAACTTTCAGGAAGAGAAAGGCTGGAAACCCCATTGATGATGTCATAGGCAGATTTCTGAACTGTCCATAGCCCAGTACAGGAGATGCAGAGTGAAATTAGTTAATACTAGACAGGTGCCCGTTGGGTACCGGCCTACTCGGGAACGATGCAAGTTGGATGGAAGGTATAAGTTGGTGTTTGTAAATAACAGGGGTCTCTCTGTCTCTCCAGCTCTTTAGTGTTTAGTAAACACAACATATTTTTTTCAGGTGGGTCACTAATTTCATCCAGTCAGAAGTGAGTACCCATTTATCAGTTTCAGTTTTATAGTATTACAAATTTGTCTACTCATTTATTTAATTACTTCCAATTTCACTTTCTGTACACCTGTATCCTGTATTATATCTCTCCTGATTGGATGAAATTGGTATCCTGACCTGAAAAATAATTTTCCGTTTACTAAGGAGCTGGAGAGACAGGGAGACCCCAGTTACTGAATACTCTATACTATAGCATATACTTGAAATTGATGTTTAACACTTGATTTAACAAAAAAGGCTGAATGCATTGTATTCATCACTTTGTTATTCTAAATGGTGTGCTTTATCTCCAAACCTGCTTCAGTCACAAGTTAATGTTCCATAGTGCCTTATTCACTCTTATATTTCTGTCGCCTAACTTTTGTGACTACAATGTGTCTTCTGTTTTCTTCTGGACCTGGACTAATAACTCACTCAGTGTTTGATTGTAATCTTGCCTCTCAAAGGGATTAACATTCTAGATAAAGGGGCATTTCATCTATAATCACAGTTGATTCTGTGTGTTATCTCACATATCTCGCATGTCCATGAAACTATAAACTGTCATGCACAAATTAATTTGTCTCAAGACATAATTGTTTGTGCTCCCAGGCATGTCATTAGAAGGACATGTAGAATGAAATGCTGCTGAGTGAAAGAATGACAATGAAAAACATGGCCCAAAGCCTAATACAGGTAATACTTTGCTTCTAAATGATTAAATTACAACCAAATATACAACTTTAGTGAAAATCTCTCTTGGGAAATCAGTAAACTGAAGGCTGGGTTAAAATGCATTTAAGGAATAGCATATTTAAGAATTAATGCTACTCTTGTGGTCTGGGATGGTTCAATCACTACTTTATTACGATCAACGTATGTCTTCCAAAGCTATAAATTACAAGACCAAGTGTCAAACATGATGTCACCAAGACGGACACAGTGAATGCTCCACTGATAGAAAATAGAGAATGACTGCGCATATTTACACTTAAACACTATAGAGCAAATCATTTGATCTGGACAATAATGGTTTATTATTTTGATTCAGTCTCAACTACACAAACAATCGTACTCCCTTTTAAGTAAATACCACAGTTGGGCTCATCTCTCAACTGACCGTACTGCAACACCCCTGAGCCATTTACAATCTATTTTATATTTTAAAGGACAATACTCGTGTTACATCGTCTGTTCCCAACTTTGGTCACATATAGAACATAATAGACCATTGTTTCATAAATGCCTTTTTAGATGGCTCGTAATTTTATATTTGGTCACCCCCATTCATGTTGAAAATATGGACAAATACAGGTAATTCAGACTTGTGAAAACTACTGTAGCTTTTATTTTCACAAAAAATACTATTATATACTGTAAACTGTTGAGCAGTATTCTAAACACCTGAGGGGAAAGTTCCTTTCTAGTGCTGCATTTGAAAGTTTTATCTGGAAGATAAAACACAAGTGGAGGCATGCATTGCTGCTTGTCTGGCTGACATCTCGGAGTAAATGTCGATGCACCACCACCTGGACAAGACCGAGCTGATGTTCCTCCCAGCGAAGGGCTGTCCGCACAGAGACATGGCCATCACTGTTGATAATGCTGTGGTGACGTCAACTCAGCCTGCGAAGAATCTGGGTGTGACCCTGGACGATCAACTGTCGTTCTCTGCAAACATCAGTGACACGGTCCTGCAGATTCCTCCTCTACATCATCAGGAGGATTCGCCCCTTCCTCACGGAGAAGGCAGCCCAGGTGCTCATCCAGGTTCTTGTCATCTCCCGCCTGGACTACTGCAACTCCCTCCTTGCTGGTGCTCCGGCATCTGCCATCAGACCTCTGGAGCTTGTTCAGAAAGCTGCGGCTCGTCTGGTGTTCAACCGCCCCAAGTTCTCCCACACAACTATCCTTCTCCGTTCTCTACACTGGCTCCCCGTAGCGACTCGCATCCAGTTTAAAACCCTGGTGCTAGCCTATAGGGCAGTGAAAGGAACAGCTCCTTCTTACCTCTGGGCTATGGTCGATGCTTACACCCCTGCCTGACCACTTCGGTCGGCCACCTCGGGGCGACTGATTGCCTCGTCGCTCAAAGGTCCTTCTGGCCGATCTACACGGTCACAACGTTTTTCTGTTCTGGCCCCACAGTGGTGGAATGAACTCCCCACTGATGTCAGGACAGCAGAGTCACTGCCCATCTTTCACCACAGGCTGAAAACCCACCTCTTCAGGAAACAATACCCTTCCTCTTCACCTTGCCTACTTGTTAACTAGTACGAACTCTTGTTTTATTGGATCTTGTTTATTCGTTACACTTATTTGTTTTAGCTCTTGCTCATTTGATTTTCCTACTTTGTCTCATCTGTTTATGAAAGTAGGTAGCTGATATATTGCACTTTTACTTTAGCGCTAGGTATACTCTTGGTTGCTTGTTTTAGAAGAGAATGCACTTAATGCTTCTGGTGATTAGTAGTTTCGTTCCCCACCTATGTTGAATGCACTTATTGTAAGTTTTTGGATAAAAGCGTCTGCTAAATGACTGTAATGTAATAAAAAGTACAGAGTACCTCTTAACAGTACAGAGGTTTAGAAAATGTTGACTCCATTATTACATTTTAAAATATTTTAACCACTATGGATAAAATGTAATCAAACAAAATAATAAAAAGAGAGTACGTCATTTAGAGAAAATGGGTCTATTTTTATGTACAATGTGTGGACATTAAGTCGTGGATAGAAAATTACATGTAGTTAGTGACACTGGCATGAGCCTGCAAGGACCACACTGGAATCACAGTGGGTGGATAGATGAATGGCTTAAAATTTAAGCCATGCATCCATCCACCTATCCACCATAGCTCCAGTTTACACATTCCTCCCTTTCTTTCCTTCACGATTTACTCTGCCATGCATTATTGTCTCCGCCAGGCCGAAGGCGTGGCCAAGAATATGTTTCCGTGCGTGTGCGTGTGTGTGTCCCCATCCGTGTGTCCGTCTGTGTACAGCAAATTTCCAGCACTGTTGGCCTGATCAATGTGAAACTGTGCATACATTGGAGGCCAGGGCAGAACCTCTGCCCCAGATGTATTACACCGGCCTATTATAGCGCCACCAGGAGATGGCAGATATTTTTGCAAAATACATTTTGTGATACTAGTTGTTTTAACATCATGCAAATCGGTGCACATTATCTCTATTCATGTCATCAAGACGGACCTGTCCAATTTTTCATATTTCATCCTGACTGGCTAAGATCGACCTCTAAATTGTTGATATTTACATTTACACCAGCATCATCTCTGAAGTTTAAGGAAGAAATACCAATGCCAATTTTATCCAATCAGAAGATAGAACTCATTCACTGTAGGATACAGCAGTCCAAAATCCGGGTCAATGATGGCATGTGGGCAGATCTTATATGGCCCACAGCTCCTTCCTACAATGTATTATTTATGTCCTGCCAGTATAGTCATGTGAAATTCATACATTGGAGTGTTTTGAGATTAACTCGGGCAGACAGGCTATTTGTCAGTAGAATTTGTAACCATTCCTAACTGCTTGTTCCTTGTGTTATCTCATTCTCAAGATGTTTAAACAAAATAGAATTTATTGGACTGTAAATATTGTTGCAATGCAGTGCATTCATGTGGGGGAAAAAGGCTGCATTGTTTTAGTTTACAGCACAGAATAGTGATTTACTGTACATTTAATAATAATAAATGTAGTCCCTCAGGGATATTCATCTTCAGTCTGTTCAACAGAAAAACACATGACCATATAGCACAGAACATCATAACACATAACATAACACCAAGACAATACATGAAGTCCCCAGTATAAGAGTATACACAAAAAACGCCCCATCAGCGAGGCAGTTTGTTTAATGGTGCAATGGCTGAAGGGACTAAACTTCAAACAAACTTTTTCCCATATCAAAGTTCTGTATCTTCGTCCAGCTGGCATAAGTTCGAAGTGACGATGTAAAGGGATGATCAGTGTCACTTGCCATTGTGAGTGCTGAGTGTGTGATGGCCTTATTATTCATTCATTATTCATTCATCAGAATGTGTTGGTGTGGGATTTGGCTACACTGCCAACTAAACCAGCAATTGATATTGCACTGTAGTGACATAATAGTTGTAATACAATGCATTTGTATGTGACTGTGTATGACAGGAAATGCAGTCAGCCCTAAGACGTTTTTCCAAATGTGGCCCTCTTTGAAAAGTTTGGTCATCCCTAAGCTGGGTTACAAGTGATGCATTTTATGCTTTATATCAGATAGGTCAGTTCAGAGACAGGAAACCAAGGGCAGAGAGAGGAGAGATATGCAAGATCTGGGCACATGCATCTGCTGAATAGCCAATAATTGGTAAAAAGGAGAACCCAAGCAGGAAGCTACAGGAATGAGATATGAGGGCAAGGTCACATCTAGCAAGAGCACTGTAGCGTGAGAGTCTTCACAGCATCTAAAGGCTTAGGGCTTATACCTGTATATACTTTGTCGTATGACCATGTTACTCACTGAAAAAACTGGAATAATTAAAAATATGGCACGATTTCAGTTGAAAAGCTTTTTTTTTTGCAGAAATATATTTTTATCGAGACCACCGAAATCACACCATTTTGGATGAAAACAAACCTTGTGTGAAGAAAATGTCACAAGTTTTGTAGACATTCAGTAGTTAATACCAATTTGTTGAAAAAAGAAGAAAGAAAAGAAAGTAGGACCCCAGCTCTCTCGTAAGCTTTTGTGTGTCAGATACTTGAATTCATGTGAAACAGGCTGAAAAGATTGCCTCCTTTATCCCTGAGCTAAATGAAAAGAGCAACAGAGTAACTAGGACAAAAAAATAGATACAGGGTTGATTAGCAGAGGCCTCCAAGGGCAATCTAAACAGGAGAGGGGATGAAAAGAATGAATGGGGAGAATACATGGCAGAGGTTATGCTAATATGTCAGCGAGTGTAACATTTTGTCCAGATGGACTCTGCCCTGCGGAACATCAGGTTTCATTCACACAGGCCCTTCATTCAGCCTCTGATGACATCCATTCATACAAACAGATGATTTCATATGATGCAGATCAGGGAATGCATTTGTTAAATATTGTCCACAGGACCTCAAAGAACAATCTATTGTTTTACAGATCCAATGGGATCAGCCTAGAAGAGGGGAGACTATGTGATTAAGGACAGCACTGAAAATGAAAGGATAAAGCGGTTACTTTTTTTTAATCTATTTACCATATCATCTTATTCATTGTTGTGTAACTGGGTCTGTCTCCGCCAGACCGACAAAAATAAAGATGACTAACACACATATGGATACTGGTCTTGTTGCCGTTACTGGTATAAACACAGAGGAAGTCAATCAAACCTGAGGTGAGAAAATTGTATGGTGAACTGTAAACTATTCAACTGAGTGCTGTCATTCTCTTTTTAGAGATAATAGTATACCAATAGAGGTTTACCTGACCACTTACAATATCCATCAACCAAACTGTAAATCAATTAAGTCAACTTTTATTTATTTTTCAGTTTCCCACTGAAAACAATACAAAACAAAGTTGTTCTAAGTAAGAATGTGGATGTAAAAAAAAGGAAAAGCTAGTCCCTGCTCTGGAAATGGCCAAACTATTGCTTCATGACATGTAAGCAACTAAACATAATCAAAAGCGTCACAGAATAGCATGACAGGAGGTTTTTCTCTCCACTTAAAAGTCAATGAAATAAAGCTCTAACATTTTGAAACTCAGTTAAATTAACACTCCATATTTTGCTGTGTAGTGTCAGTATATGATTGTCTTCTTTTAGCTTTTCCAAAGTCTAGTCTTAGTACTAACATAACATTTAACACTTCAGGGATATTTCACTTTTCAAACATGATTGGGGTAATTTTAACGTCTACTCAGGCTTTTTTGAGCACCCCGGACAGTTTTTGGTTGCTTGATTCAGTATTTAAATATTTGATCAGACACGCCCCCTTCCTATACAAACCCATTGTAACTTTAAACTATTTTAACCATGATAGATTCATCGGAAACACCCATCCTTGGTTCTGGTGACTCATACTGCCCTCCTAAATACGTGAAGGGGCCGTGTTTTTAAGATAACTTTTTTCATTACATTTTTGTGTTTGTTCTTTTTTTTTTATTATATCGAAAAATGTATGAAAAAAGTAATTGAAAAAACACGGCCCCTCACTTATTAGGAGGGTAGTATGAGTCACCAGAACCAAGGACGGGTGTTTTCGATGAATCTATCATGATTAAAATAGTTAAATTGCAATGGGTTTGTATAGGAAATATGTATGGAAATGTATGATAAAAGGAATATCTAAATACTAAATCAAGCAACTTAAAAACAGTCTGGGGTGCTCACAAAAGCCAGAGTAAATGTTAAAATGACCCCAAACATGTTTGAAAGTGAAGTATCCCTATAACGCTAACATTATAAAAAATAAAGAGGACTACCACCACCTAGAGGATGTTCAGGATACTGATCTCACTGCTGTGTATTGTTATTAACAGTGACAATCAAACCAGAGGTGAAGAAATGCCAATAGAGGTTTATTTTCCACTGAAAAGCAATACTAATGACCAAACCAAACTTGTTCTAGTGGAAGAATGCGGTTATACAAACTGAAAATATATGCTAGTCACTGGACTGGAACTGCCCAAACTATTTTGTTTGACATGTAGTCTTTTTTCCCTCTTTTTTACAAAACAGTAAAACCTAGTCTCAAATTTACTACCAGATAAGACAGGTACACTAAAATAACTTTAAAATAACTAACTCTAATTATGAAGCCAATGAAATAAAGCTCCTCTAACATTTTGAAAGGACACAGATATTTAAAAACAAATACCACACAAAAACATCAATTACTTTTGAAAAAAACATCGATAAAAACAAAAACATTGACAAAAACAAACAAAAGAACGATGTCGTGACATCCAGATACTTTTCTTTTTCTTTAAATGAAACTAATATTCTGCAAAGTGCTTTCTTGCTACTAATGTTTCTGATTTCATTCCTGGTATTCTCAGAGGCACCAGAAGATTCTGGAATGCAAGCAGTTTCCCGGGAAAGGAATGTGAGTATTTCTGGGGGTGGGGTTGGGTGTATGTGTGTAGGATAGGTGGGGTTGGGGGGAGTTAGGCTAAGAGGAGTGCGTCCAGAAATCTTTGGCCCAGATGTTATGGCGCAGCCAGCATCGAGCTTTTAGCGTGTCCAGTATGAACACTTGCTCCTGACTACCAATGCCTTCTGTGCGGTGCAGAGTTAATTTTAATTTGGGGAAGGGAATACCTGCTGCAGAGTAGATGCGGTTCCCTGCTGAGATGTACTCCTTCTCGCATTGGTGGGTCCTGGTAGGGGAGACAGATCATCATGTGAATACATTTCAGAACAACATTTACAATATAGACACTTATACAGAGGCTGCATTTCCTCCACTGAGTAAAAAGGATTTGAATTGTGAGTTGTTTTCTCAACTTTCTTTAGTCATCCCTGCAATATAATAAAACATGCAAACCTATTTGAGTGCTCTAGTAATTTATTTATGTAGTCCATTTTTATCTCTGAGCAACTCATCAAGACCTGCACTCATCTGACTCCCGTGTTTAACACCACTATCAACCTCTCTCTGGCCCAATCCATGGTCCCCACATGCTGCAAGGTCCACCATTGTCCCCATGCCCGAGAACCCCTCCTCAGCCTGCCTAAACGACTACCGACTGGTAGCACTGTCCTTGGTGGTCATGAAGTGCTGTGAGGTTAGTTTAGGGTGGTTGAAAGTACTTGGATGCAAGTCTGTGTCCCAAGTCTGACGTCCCATTGATGACAACAGTGTGTCCATATTTGGACATAAACGCTGAACAGACAAGATAGAGATTTGTGGAATTTATTATAGACTAATGCTGTACCCATTATCAGAGTACTTGGAGTACCACCAGGCTGGAGCCAGGTGGAACTCCATATTTGGGACAGCTGACAACTGGCGAGAACAGATGTAAAGACGTTGTGTAACACATTAGCCGCAGTGATGTCACTAGCTTGAACATGCCTTTTATCTTCCTTTGCCCATTTAAAACTTTACAATACAGCATGATCAGCAAACTGTCAAAGCAAGCTTTCAGCAAACTGAGGTAGAGGCCCAGTTGTGAACCAGTCACAATGAATATGGGATCTAAGAACAAGAAAAGGGTCATTCTGTCCCCTCGCCCCGCCCCGCCCACTGTGGCCCAGATACTGCAGGACCTTGAGCGAGCCTCCCCCAACGACCCCCTCTTCAGCCTCCTGGAGGACAGCAATGAAGACTCTGGCAGACACCCGGACAGCAACGTGGAGTCCAAGTACCAGCAGAGCCGCCACTACCTGGAGTTTAACGAGAGACTTCAGGAGGTCAAAGGTCAACTGCTCCGCCAGACGGAGGAGCTGCGAGCAGCTGGAGATCGTCTGGAACACAACGTCACAGAGGTCAAGAGTGGACTAGTGCTCTTGACCAACACTCATGTTTCTCTGTAACAGAACGCTGCTTCCGTTCTGATGGGTGGCACTGGCGGTCTAACGGGGTCAAGAGACAGAAACAGGTGTGTGCGTCGATGGGCCGTTGAGCGAGGCACTGACCTCCCACGACCTCCCACTCCAGGGCTGCTGCTCACCCCTCTGATTAAATGTGCACATACATTATACATGGTATGATGTTGATATATAAGCTAATGACATGAAAGTTAGCCCAGCATCTCATACTACCACATATTTAGCAATATGATCATTTTCTTAGGGGTATAACAAGGACGGTTTGAAGCCCAGACAAGTCCTGAACAAAATAAAATAAGAACATACAGGCAGAGGGAGGGGTCTCTGCAGATAACAGACAGTCACTTCTGGTGGATCATAACTTATGAGTCTATACATTGCGTTTAAGGATTATAAGAGGGTCTGTGTCCTGAGCTAAACTCTGACCCAGATTTCTTGTGCTTGGTCCTATGCGTCTACGTCACGAAGTACCGTACCTCCATAACTTTTGCTTCAAAAAGCCCTACCGGTCCTCAGGGCTTGCTATGACATCATCTCCATATATGGTCATGAAAGGGACAGTCAGATACAGAGATATTCATATATGGGTATAAAACAGACACAGATGTGGAGTTATAGATCATTTCTAGTTAGCGATCAGTGGTTTTCCACCGCTGATCCCTGCCATATGTATGCCACCCTCTCCCACCTGGACAACATAAACAGGAGCTATGTTAGGCTGCTGTTTATTTACTTTCTGGGATTCCAGACTGCCCATCTTGACAACCCTAGGTTCTTGGCAGACACCTCTAACACCCTCACCAACGGGTCCCAGGGCCCTCCGCTTTACTCCCTGTGACTGTGTGGCCAGGCATAGCTCATAGCAGCAACGCAATCAAGTTTGCAAACAACACAGTTGTGGTGGGCCCGATAACAAACAGCGATAAGATGGCCCATATTCAGGAGGTGGGAGGCCTGTGGCGCTGTGTTGCCAGGACAACAGCCTCTTCCATGTCAGTAAGACCAAGGAGATGGTTGTGGATTTAACAGCAGAGAGTAAGCGGATTCAAACACCACAGTGTGCACATCACTTGTGCCACTTGTGACAATGCACACAGACACTGTGATGAGGAAGGCAAGGCAATTTCAGTCTCACAGAATATCCTGAACTCCTTCTACTCAGCTATGACACGCAGCATTCTGACGGTGACAATCACCATTTGGTAGCTGCTGACTTGCAAGGACTTCACCTCCCTCTCTGCACGACTCTTATCCCAGGAAGTGCCTGTGCAGAGTTTAATGAATGTTGAAGGACCCCCAATTAATGGACAGTTTGTTCCGCTCGATGTCACAAATCCTATACAGAGCAACGCAGAAAGACCTTTTCCTTCGGGCTATCAGAGGCCTAAACAACAGTAAGGCCAACGGCCAGGTCAACTGTCTTTAACCTCACCTGTAAATACCCATTCACCAACAGATACAGTTAAAGAGAAGTCCAGTGTGCTTCAGCCAGTAGAAGGTAGAAGGGCTCGTCAGTGCTCAACAGGGACAACTTGCATCAGAGAAAAATAATAATACCTGGCCCCTTCAGGAGAATCTACCCAAATTAAATATACTGGAACACTCGACTGGTCTGCACGTGCTTCATTGTTTTGTAGGGGTGACTGACACTTCAACTTTCGTCTTCATCAGCGTCAAACAGTATGACTCTAAGGAAGACGAAAGTCAAAATGTCAGTCAACCTTGTAATCTATGTAGATAACATACAGTACTTAGACTGGGGGCGGACCGGAAACGAAATAATACTGTTTCCGTTTTTTGTCCCGCCTCCGTTTCCTGTCTAGCGATCAACTTTGGAAGCGGTTATCTCAGCTTGTTGTTTTCCTCTCCGCATCCCCCACTGTAACGTTTTTGCCTCGTTCTCCAAAATGGAGGCTCGGATCGCATCGCGGTCTTCAGTGTTTTGTTCTGTCGGATCCCGTGTTTGTGTCGAACCAAATGAACGCGGATTTTAAACGGATTTAGCGGGGGCTATGGCGGAATCAAAAAAAGACAATAAAAGCTTGGCAGTGGTGAGTGCATTATGAGATTAGCCCTTGGCGGTGGATGTGTAAAGAGCAGCTCCAAAAACGTATTAGCCCAAATGTACCTTTTTAGAGTGATTCTGAGCACTGGGGTTGGGTCCTCGAGGTTGAGTATGGCAGTTGCATTGACGGTGACGAACATCTCAAAGACCAAAGCCAGTTCATGCTCTTCCAGAGAACAGGGGACAGTAAGCTGCATGAGGCCAGGGGGTGCCGACACATCAGGGTAATACCCCACACTCAGGGAAGCTGAACACCACATGTGAGAAATTAGCAATGACAAATAGGAATGCAACTAGCCATCGTTTTCTTAAATGAATTGATGCAATAAAATTCGAATATATATTTTTTTTATTGACTAAAATGATTTGTTTGATTAACCACTTTAGACCTGATTCATACTTTGTTGTCGCACAAAAATTGCAAAATGTTTCTATGATCATACAACATCATGATGCATTGTGACCGTGTAGATCTTTTCACCATTTATTGTTTTAGAAAAAATAGGCAAAATTATTTGGGCCCAAAATCGCATATTTTATTCAAATCGATTATCCCTTTTTTATCGATTATATTGATTAGTTCGTGTAACTGCTGCACCCTAATGTTAAATTATTTTTCCATTTTAACCATGTTAGATTCATTGCAAACACACGTCTATGCTTCTGGTGACTGATATTGTCCCTCTCATGCGTGAGGGGGATGTGTTTTTTCAATTACTTTTTCCATTTATTTACTTATTTTTTGAAAAAGAAAAAGACTGAATACAAAATGTATATAAAATGACATGGTTGAATACAAAATATACATAAAATGACATGGTTAAAGTAGACGTTAAAATGACCCCAGAAGTGTTTTAAAGTGAAATACCCTTTATAATCATTTTATTTCTGAGTCATTTTATTAATTGTTTTTAAGCATCTCCGCTTTATTAGACAGTACAGTGTACAGTGGAGAGAGTAGAGACAGTGTGTGTGCGTGTGGGGTTGGGCATGTGCAGTATTCTAACTATGATGTCAAGATTATAGGTCTTAAAGGACCACTTCACCCATTTTCAACTTATCTTCAAATAATTAATTGAACTATCCACAGCCCTTCTCTGAGACACAGAGTAGAGAAAATAAAGGGTACCATATTAAAATGAGCAGTAGTAAGGACCAATTATATGAAGATAAGTTGAAAATTGGTGAAGCGGTCCTCTAAGGACATCAATAAATGTTAACGTCTCACAGCTTCAGCTATACATCTTATATGACCACGGTAGTTATTATACTACAATGGGAGCAGTACTTACGTTTGAAGACTTTCCGGGCCTGATCCCAGCGGTTTTGCTTGCCCAGTTTGATTAGCAGCATCTGCAGCAGAGCGGTGTCAATTCTTAAGTTCTTGGAGAACATGAATAGTGCAGTGTCTGCAGCCACTATCACGGCCTGCTTATTCATACACACTTGCAGGTGGGAGTTCAACAAAGGACCGTACTGGGATGCATTTATATGATCTGTAGATAAACACAAATCACATGTCTTTTCACCGTGACATATTATATGAGAGACAGAACGCGTTGATTATTTGTGTCCTCTCACCAATAGGTTCTTTAAGTCCAGGTAGGTTGGAGAAGACGTCCAGAGCTTCTCTGTAAGAGAGTTTCTTAGCCAGGGGTATCAACACGTGACTCCTTTTCTCCAGGTCACAAGGCTCACACGGCCACGAGCTTGAGCTCAGAAACCACTCATTATCTAAAAAATTGAAAGGGAACAACATGAACCCTAGACTCCCTGTTCTGGGCACGTCATAACAGGAAAACATTCATCGAAAATAGGTGAACATTCGCCAAAAATAGCCGATCTACAAGCTCCCAATGGATCGACAAGCTCACAATGCATCGTGACACATTGAGCTTGTAGGTTGCCTACTTTTGGCAAAAAGATTTTGAGTAAAGGGAAAAAGGGAGTGGACCATGTATGGGCCCCTGGTGTACTCCGGTCAACAAAGTAGAGGGTTTCAGTAGTTAAATTGATGAACACAAGAATATGTAATGCAATATTGCTAAATATCACAATATTTCTACTATATATTGCAAATGGTACCTCATATGTAACGGCTTATGTGCACAAGGCCTATTCTACCCTTTGATTGCTAAAGATTTGTTCACAAATAGTAATAGTTTCAATTTCAGTAGAAATGAAAGATGCAACTTTGTTCCACTGCCTGAGATTCTGCAAAATACTTTGTTTATAAATCTGTCTAAACAATTTGCATCGTCAATAAATAAATTGCTGGTTCCAGTGACATGGATTTTTAATTAGTCAATATTGCAATTTAAATAAATTAGCAAAACGGCCATTGTTGCACGGTGCATACCTTTGCCTGCTGAGCCACAAGGTGAACAAGAACAATTAAATCATGTCTACAGCTAGACAACATTTGCTTTCATTCCTGGTAGGACTGCAACTATCAATTATTTCCTTAGCGATTCATCATATATATATATATATAGATATATATATATATATAGATATATATATATATATAAAATACCAGGGATAGATTATGAATCAATTATTTTATCAAATGATATTACATTTTTATAATCATAAATTAATTAACTGTTACACCCCTAGTTCCTGGTGAGCAGCAGCAGTGATATTCAGAAGCGTTGTGGTTACCTCGCAGTATGTTGAGTGCTCCCTCGACACTGTCGCTCATAAAGAACAGCTCAGTAGCAATGGTGACAAGGTAGCAGCGCGACGCTCCATCCTCATTCCCAAAAAGACCCTTCAGCATTGAGTACTTGATCTGTAACCTAGACAGCATCTCTACCACTCTCTTACCCTAAGAGCACAAAAACACAAAATCATGCCTTAACATTTAGGCATCGTCAGCTCAGTGGCCTTGTGGTTAGTGTGTCCGCCCTGAGATTGGGAGGTCAGGTTTCAATCTCCGGCCTAGTTATACCAAAGCCTATAAGAAGGCTATAAGGTACCCTATGCCTCCCTGCTTGGCACTCAGGCAGTTGCATTGGGGGCATGGCCTTGTGGCATACTAGCAGAATCAACTTTATTGTCACATCACAGGTTTACAGATGTAAAGACGTGGGTGAATTTAAGGGGTGTACATCAAGTAGCCTCACGCTAAGGAAACAAGAGATAGGCTCCTTACCTATGGGCCACATTGCTTGGGGACTGTTGGTTCCCAAGGCTACTTACTTACAAAATCATATTATCGATAACGGGCAGAAACCTTGAAATCTCCATTTCATCTTTTTTATCATTTTCATAAATGATTGCCCTATTTTATACTTCAGCAATATTTCGGATAGTTGTACTTAGGCCTACGATAACATGCCTAAAATATGGAAACTAGGTTCAAAGTGGTTACATCTGTCTGTAGATTTTATACATATTTAACCAATGTAAATAATTTACAAGAACTTGTGACTAAACAAAAACGACTTTAAATCCATGGAACACGTTCTTTTTTGGTTTTAGACATACAAGGTTTCCACCTGACAATGAGGATGGGATATACTGTAATTACAACACAAAAGTTTCATCTAAAAAGCACACAGACCACTTGTTTACCTGAGCCCAATGGTGAGTTTTGTGGTATCTGAACATGAGAGAGACTCCAATTCTGCCTACGAAAAGCTTCATCACGCCATCATCACTCTCATCCTGACAAGCTGAAACAAAATTACATTAACATGCTTTAATTCATCAAGTTATTATAACTTTGTGAATGTGAAACACAGCTAAGCTAAAATTATGCTGCATTTTACTTAAGTAAGAGACATTTCTATCTGCTGCTGTAAATCACTCCTACTGTACATGCAATTTGTTTGTAATACTTTATTTATTTGAGCTACATTCTGTGTATGAAAGGTGCTTTATAAAAAAAACAATTATTACTACCTGTCTCTGCAAAGGTAACGAAGGGCAGAGCTATTTTGTCTTTGGTCTCAGATAAGAGCGCTATGGAGATTCGGCCACTGATGCGCTCCAGCTCACTGGTAACTTGGCTGGACTGGCAGAGTGACTTAAAAACCACCCCTAACTGCTTCCAATCTTCCTGCTTGGTACACAGCTGTTGAAGACAAACATTAATTAAATCTCAACTGATTACAACAAGAGAGAAACATCAAACATGGGCCCTTTCATCTTCATGAAGCACTGCCACAAAATGATCCAAGGGCCTGATAACTACAAGAGCAGCTAGCTTACTGAATAGGGGAACTAACCTCTACTTCCATGATGGTATGGGTCAAATTCTGGGCCACTGGAGTGGACATGCTAGTGGATGAGAACAAAGACTTCAAACAAAAGATTGGTGGCTTGAACAACATGTGAAAAGTATCATAGCTCCCATCTGTGAAAGGTTGATCCATTGTAACCAATGTTTGTATCACTGTAAACAACTGTACAGTATATGACCTATGTAGTGGAATAACAAGACCAATGTTAAATGACAGTAAATCATTCATAGATAGGTTTAAGAAAAGGTTTAACTCACATTCGGACAAGCTCGACACAATCCAAATTCTGCGCTTGGCCAGCATTGACTACCTGTAACGCATGCACATAAACACACTCACACTGAAAACATCCAACCAATACACAGCAGCTCTAAGTGGATGTGATGTGCAAGTGGGGTACCTTTGATGTGAGCTGTGTAAGTTGAGGTACAAAGTCATTGAGGCCTTTCTCTATCACAAAGTTCAAGAGGGCCTGCAGGAACTCGCAGTCAGGCTAGCAAGTGCACAGAGAAAAGAAAAAAGCAAAGGGGTGGGGGACAGAAACATGCGAGCAGCGTTAGCCGAGAATGGCAAAGCTTATTTTGTGAGCAATCAATTGATCATACAGATTAAGTGATTTGTATTTTTACATTCATAATCTGCTACTCTATAATCTGATATTTCACTTCCAAAATGACTGCTTTCTGTACATTAGAAGGCTAAATCAAATTACAGTAATAATACAGGCTAAGCTACAACATCTCATTACCTATTATATAGTAGTTTAAGGTTAAGGCTAGTTCAGTTTATTTAGATGACAGTGCACGGACAGTAAGCTGTGGATAGAGAAGGAGAAAGACATGCAACAGAGATCTGTTGCAGAGATCTGTCGAGTGTCGACTACATCCATGATGTAGTACATGCACTATCCGGGCAGCTACCAACACAGGCTATTTTTTCAGGAACTTTGAACTAATTATTGTAATTACAGTGTAAACTATGAAAGGTCCTATCCAAAGAAAACATACAGTTTGACTACTACCAATACTATATTAAGCAGCCACACGTGCTACAATTATTAGCACATTACACACGTGATTTTGGCAGGCCAGTGTGTCACGGTAGCTGTGAGAAGTACAGGAGAGAATTCCAATCATCCCCCGATGATGGGAATTGTGTCTGAAGCTAGACTCTGTCCAGTCAATACGGACGAGGAGCTGCGTGAAAACCATTACACCTCACCATTACATTGCGTGTCAAGCTGATGATGATGACAGAGATGATATCAGACACCGAGCCAGCTTTGAGCAGCGCCCGCAGGAGGGACATGAGCACAGGCATGGAGAAGTACATTCCCATGGGGTTGCTGTTGTAGTAGCTGGTGAACACAGCTCCTGCAGAACATGGAGAGATTGATAGGTAAGCAGCAGATAGACTGATGGTTTATGAGTGAATCGGAGATATAGAGCAAAGGACAGATACAGCAGATGAATACATATACAAGAACTGGCAACATGAAATCAGTGACAATTCATCCTGGATAAGAAAAAATAATTTTAAAGAATGTGTGCTGGTAATGTCCCACTCTGGGTTAAAAGGCAGGGATTTAATGGACTCACCTGCTTTCTGAAGACACTTGGCATTCTGAGAATTAATGAATATCTTCATGGCTTCAAAACAAAACTAGGAGAGAGAAAGCACACCTTTGTTTAGAATCAGAAAGTGGTATTGTGAACACAAAGGCGTTGCAGAGGGCGCTGCTCTGTGACAAAGCCAACAAGACACCAGAAAGTTCCCTGAAAAGCCCCCATCATCTAGTCATCATCTAGCTTATACTTCAACTCCATGAACCTTCAATTTATTTGTCAATTTAAGTTTATAATTTCAATTTGAAGCCACTATTTTAACTACAGTCCTTCATCAAGCTAAAATTACACAATCAGACGCTGCTACAAGGCCTTCAACCATGTTTGCCAGATGAGGAAGCCATTACATTACACTAAAATTGTCAGACAGTGCCCCCTTGTGGCTGATCCAAGGCCTTAGCAGTGAACAACTCATCTTTTTATATTTGCAACTAAAAGAATCTATAAAAACCTACCAAATATTTCTATGTTTATATCTTTTGTTGTTGTAGTTGCTATATATGTACTTAAACACTGATATCAATGCAGACATTTATGAGGAAACTCGGGTGGAGGGCATATTAAAGGGCAAGACCACTTTGGTAGAGGTTTGGGTTGTGTAGTTACCTTGCCATGATGTAACTCCAAAGGTGGGCAAGAAATAAAAAATAATTGCTCTATTGATTAGAAATTGATAATTCAAAATATGCTCCTCATTGACTTACATTGTACGGTAAAACAGCTCTCAAAGTCACTCTTTTACCACATCATTTTTTTTTTTAATAAAAATGTCAACTTCCTGTTGATTTTGCCATTTTTAATAAGTAGAAAACCTGGACTGGATCCGCGGATCCGGATCCAGATCTTCAAATAGTAAAATCAACAGGAAGTTGATATTTTTATTAAAAAAACAAACAGTACTGGGTTTGGTGATGCTCTATATTGTCTGAATCAGCTATGTTTGTGTTCATTTATGTGCTAAAAGAGTGACTTTGAGAGCTGTTTTACCGTACAATGTAAGTCAATGAGGAACATATTTTGAATTATCAATTTCTAATCAATGGAGCAATTATTTTTGATTTCTTGCCCACCTTTGGGGTTACATCATGGCAAGGTAACTACACAACCCAAACCTCTACCAAAGTGGTCTTACCCTTTAAGACATTATTCACCCCACAAATATCAGATGGGCTTCTATCCATCACTTTAGCCATCCATATGAAAGCAGTAACAGTTACAACTGTTATATGGTTATGTCTTGCATGTATGAATGTTGCAAACTGTACATACGAATAAAGAGAGAGGATGAGGATGTACAGTACAACACAGCTCCTGAGCTAGAGTATTCAATTTCATTATGTGTCTGGATGCTGTCTAAAGTGTAAATTGGTCCTTCAATAACTGTATAAGCTGCCAGGCTGCTCCTAGAACACTTGACTAATTTCTAAGCCAGTTTACCCTCTCATCCCTGTCACCGGGCACATGGAGGTACCGACAGTCCTTGTAAGGGCAGCAACGGTTTTCACTGAAGTACAACCTGCAGTACTGAAGGGGAGACAAAAGCGTTAAAATAAAATGTTTACGTTTTTTAGTTAAAGTTCTATATTCTTCTAATAATCATTCTAGTAATCATTCATTGCTAGTGTTTGTTCAGTAACAGGGGTCTTCCCTTTAGTAAACATTTTCATCCACTCATTTATCAGTTTACATTTTATACTGTTCCAGTTCCAATTCTGTCTGCTTTTCCCCCCGTTTTTTTTCTTCCGTTTCATCACTCTCAATTTTTGTATGTATCCTAGGAGTTCTCTCTCCTGATTGGATCCAATTGGTATTGCAACCTAAAAAAATATTTCCCG
This sequence comes from Gymnoscopelus microlampas, assembly GCF_963454915.1. Lineage (NCBI taxonomy): Eukaryota > Metazoa > Chordata > Actinopteri > Myctophiformes > Myctophidae > Gymnoscopelus > Gymnoscopelus microlampas. The sequence goes on from NC_139952.1 coordinate 24,869,666, forward strand.
TTCACTAAAAAGCTGGAGTGACGAGGAGACCTGTTACTGAACGAAAACTCTATAGCAATGATTATGGGAATATGTACATAGACACTTAAAATATCACAAGGTTGTGTGTGTTGGATCTCAAGCAGTTTTCAAGTCTCTGCAAGTTAATTTTGATACTGTACTGAAATGAATTTAATCTTAAGTCTTCCTCAAGATCAAACAAATGCATGATTTGGAAAATGGGCAGCAGGATCTCTTCCTACACTTAGCTCTGGTATATGACCCCTACTGTCCACCTGGTCCCTGTATTTTTCCACAGATGTGTCTTAAGTGTCACTGCACCCAATTCCCATGTCAAGAAAACAAACTATGGGTCGGGACCCCAAGTGGGGGTTGACTTAAACTTTGAAATTGTACTATAAATCAAGTGAAAAGTCTAAGAACCCTTGCTCTATGCAATAGCTGATATGGTCCTTTTAACACTTACATTGTATTTCTGGAACCTAAGATCTGCAAAGCTTTGGCAGGCTCTGGCAGGCTCCGTTTCCCTCAGCGATACACTTGCGGGGTACCTTTCAGGATCATCCTCCTCCAGATAATTGTTGTTGTCATCTAGTATATCCTGCACAGAAATACAATATAACATATGGCCCTGGTTAAGAGTAAGTGATGTCGTTTCAACCGGACGGAATGTGCTGTATGTTCCTCTAGTCCTTTATTTTCATAATGAATTCATGTCTATACTAATAAAATGCTACCATGGCTTGGTTCCGCTCTTCTGTGGGACACCAGGTGCTGACCTGTGTTAGGGAACGTGTGCTGCTGCACAGGGTTTTCCAGCACCTTGTATTGTCATCCTTCTCTGTATAATAAATCATATCACATCACAGTATGACAGGATTAAGACATAAGATATACAGTATCCGACTGCTTGACAGTATGTATTTGGATTGTTACATTGGTTATACCTGGGATATTTCCTCTCAATCGTGGGTCAAACCTGATGGAAGACATTTCAGCTTTAACCAAACTGGAACTGAAATACAAAACAAAAGGGGAGATGTTTAGTCAGAATCTTTTCAAATAAACACATAGTATGAATGGTCTAAACAGGAGCAACTATCTCTCATTCATTTGCAGTCAAATATGAAAGCAACCTACCTTTGCTTAGCTGTCCCTGATGACCACGTTCCCAGCACTCTTGTGGGGCCCAGCTTCAGTAAACTCTCCTTAGGTAGGTTTCCAAACAGGTCTGGGTCATCCTGCATCACATCTACAAGCAGGATATCCTTTTCATAAGCTGTGAACTCATCCAAACGGTTGGTGTTCGATCCTTCAGCTGTCTCTACCTCTGGCTCGTCCTCACCAAGTGATACCATTTTGGACGGGCTTGTCAGCATGTCATCAGAAGATTGTGTCGGCCCCCCATCACTGCAACTTAGTTTCTCATTCTTCTGGCGGCTGCTGTCAACAGTACTGTTGCCCTCCTCACCATCAGCTGCAGAACAGGCCAGGGGGTGCACGGACACCTTCTCTGTGGTATCTTTAAGCAATGTGCACTCCTTTCCACTAGCCAGTGTTAAGTCATCACTATTGGGCAGGGGACTGAGACATTTTGAATTTTTTGGAAGGACACTTTCTTTACAAACATCTTCCCTCCTCTCTTGTTGGTCTGGAGATGAGATGAGGGAAGATTTACACGAATCAGAGAGGTCAGAGTTGGAAGGGGCAGTAGATTTAGGGGACTGTTCTGACGCTGTGTCCGTTTCCTCATCAGAGGATGAGATATGGGAAGATTTGTATGAATGAGAGAAGTCGGAGTTGAGAGGAGCATAAGATTCAGGGGACTGTGATGATGTTGTGACCATTTCCTTATCATGGAATATCAAGTCTGATGAATACACTATTGGAGGGGTGTCTGCAGTGACCATGTCAGTACAGTTGGCCAATAGATCATGGGGGATAGGGGAACAAGTATACAAATGGCTGGCTGTCTCCCTTACATGACTGGGTGAAGACAGGATTGCCATGCCAGAGGGAGCATTGGCCAGAGGTTCTAAGGTGCCCAAAGAATGTGGGAGTTGATTAGTGGCAATTTTCACATCTTTCTCTACTGCCGTGTGTTCTCCATCTTCTCTTCTGTTTGGCACTTCCTCATCTCTTTCCCCATCTTTTCCCTGGTGACAGAACGGCTGGCTTGTAATTAAAATGTCTTCTCTTGCTGGTGGATAAGGCATCCCTGCTGGTAGGGTTTCAATAGCAGCAGGTATTTCAGGTGCTGGATCACTTGATTTATTGAAGGGCCAGCGAATGTATGTGCGTGCACAAGACAAATGCCTTTGTTTGAAATAAACCCTTGCTCTCTGGCAGGAGAACAGTTCTGGTTGTTCCATGTCGTCGTCGTCATCATCATCCAAAAGGTGACGATCACCACTGTTCTGTGAGAACAGCTGTGACACATCACTTTCCTTTAAATCAAAATTTAAACTACTGTCCACCTGGTCCCTGTATTTTTCCACAGGCGTGTCTGAGGTGTCACTGCACCCAATTCCAGAGTCCAAGCATGATTGGCTGTCAACAGACATCACAGACTCTATTTCCTCTCTGCCTACAGTGTCTACCATGACTTGCTCTGCCACTATGAGGTCACTTTCTGCCGGCCTCTCTTCCGCTTTGAGGGCACATCCTGCTTCAGGGTCGTCGTCAATGTGTCTATCCAATATCCCAGTGCCACACTGCACCTTGGTCTCCATCTTACCTAGTGAGAGAGAAGCAGAACAATTGGCAGGTCGCTCTAGCTCACCCTTCCCAGTTTCCAGGGAGAGAGAGGTAGGGTCCACAGCTGTATATTGTCTTGAGTGTTTTATCTGTGGATCAGTCAGTTTGTGAGGGCTAGAGGATCTCTTCCTACACTTAGCACTGGTATATGACCCCTGTGCCACATCACTTTCCTTTAAATCAGAATTAAAACTACTGTCCACCTGGTCCCTGTATTTTTCCACAGGCGTGTCTGAAGTGTCACTGCACCCAATTTCCATGTCAAAGCATGATTGGCTGTCAACAGACATCACAGACTCTATTTCCTCTCTGCCTACAGTGTCTACCATGACTTGCTCTGCCACTATGAGGTCACTTTCTGCCTGCCTCTCTTCCGCTATTAGGGCACATCCTGTATTAGGGTCATCTTCAATGTGTCTATCCAATATCTCAGTCCCACACTGCACCTTGGTCTCCATTTTACCTAGTGTGAGAGAAGCAGAACAATTGGCAGGTAACTCAGGCATGTCTGAAGTGTCACTGCACCCAATTCCTGGGTCCAAGCATGATTGGCTGTCAACAGACATCACAGATTCTATTTCCTCTCTGCCTACAGTGTCTACCATGACTTGCTCATTAGCTAAACGTATTTCTAGATCTGGTCTGGATGGCAAAATCCCATTGGTGCCACCATCCAACAATTTTATTTTCTTGACTGCCTGCCTCTCTGGCACTATGAGGTCACTTACTGCATGCCTCTCTTCCGCTATGAGGGCACATCCTGCTTCAGGGTCATCGTCAGTGTGTCTATCCAATATCCCAGTCCCACACTGCAACTTGGTCTCCATCTTACCCAGTGAGAGAGAAGGAGAGCAATTGGCAGGTCGCTCTAGCTCACCCTTCCCAGTTTCAAGGGAGTGACAGGTAGGGTCCACAGCTGTATATTGTCTTGAGTGTTTAATCTGTGGACCAGTCAGTTTGTGAGGGTTAGAGGATCTCTTCCTAGACTTAGCATTGGTAGAAGACTTATTTCCACATTGGACTTTCTCTGCCACTATGAGGTCACTTTCTACCTGCCTCTCTTCCGCTATGAGGGCACATCCTGCTTCATGGTCATCGTCAGTGTGTCTATCCAATATCCCAGTCCCACACTGCACCTTGGTCTCCATCTTACCCAGTGAGAGAGAAGGAGAGCAATTGGCAGGTCGCTCTAGCTCACCCTTCCCAGTTTCAAGGGAGTGACAGGTAGGGTCCACAGCTGTATATTGTCTTGAGTGTTTAATCTGTGGACCAGTCTGTTTGTGAGGGTTAGAGGATCTCTTCCTAGACTTAGCACTGGTAGAAGACTTATTTCCACATTGGACTTTCTCTGCCACTATGAGGTCACTTTCTACCTGCCTCTCTTCCGCTTTGAGGGCACATACTGCTTCAGGGTCATCGTCAGTGTGTCTATCCAATATCCCAGTTCCACATTGCACCTTGGTCTCCATCTTACCTAGTGAGAGAGAAGCAGAACAATTGGCAGGTCGCTCTAGCTCACCCTTCCCAGTTTCAAGGGAGTGACAGGTAGGGTCCAGAGCTGTATATTGTCTGGAGTGTTTCATCTGTGGATCAGTCAGTTTGTGAGGGCTAGATGATCTCTTCTTACACTTAGCACTGGTAGATGACTTATTTCCACATTTGTCTGATCTACTGTGCTTTAACAAAACTCCTGGTTTCAAGTCCCGCTGGAAACAACCCACAGCCTTGGTCTTTAATGCGGCTGGCAACATATAGCCACAATCTTGTCGCACATCAAATCTTTTGGCCATATCACAAAGCGTCACCTTGGGGTATCTGCTTAGCCATACAATAATCTTCTTATGGCCGTTGTTGCTTTCTGAATGTGCTTTCTTGGAGTCACGCATTGGGTGCTCTGGGCTTTTGCTTTCTAGCCGTCGCTGAGCCCATAGCTTGCTCTGATAAGGAAGGTATATGCATACGCCACACAGACCACAGCAGGGTGTTTTAACAGATCGTCTTACTGGCCTCTCTGAAGCAGCAACCCACATGGGTTTCGGGTGCACACTAATGATGTCTGCAAGGAGAAACATACACTTGTTAAATGGCACAAAGTGACAATACTGCTGTTCATGACATTTTGCAATACAGTGCTTTTAATAGATTGCATCACAGTGACTTCCCATTGTATTTATTTTAGTTTGTATAAGGCCAAAATTGTGAGGCATTTCTCCCGTCTCCCAGTCCTGCTTTCTTATTTAATTACCAACATATATGATAATGTAATGTGGTATATAAATAGTTACTAGGTAAATAGTTAGCTTTAGCTAAGTAGAGAGCGGGGAGTTTCGTAAATCTCCTGTAAGTCAGACGTTAGTTTAGTTGTAGTAGTTTGCAAGAAAAGATATTTACCTAGTAACTATTTATATACCTATCAAATGTGTCTCTCGCCGACAAGAACTGATCTACAAGCAAACAGCATGATATCAAGCGACACACAACTACAGTCGTACCGTACGCAGTGGTGGAAAAAGTACACACATTTTAACTTAAGTAAAAGTATAACTACTACAATTTAGAAATACTCTGTTACGAGTAAAAGACCGGAATTCAAAATTTACTTGAGTAAAGGTATACAAGTATTGGTATCAAAATGTACTTAAAAGTACCAAAAGTAGAAAGTACTCATTATCCCAAATGTCCCATTGCCATTTCACAAGTTTTCAAATGTCTAAAATCTTTAGAAAATAGCAAATCTACAAGCTCACTACTATGTTCAAATGGCCGAAATGTATAGGGCTTAAGTGGGTAATGCATTTTGTAATAATAATAGCAACTAATTAAATATTGTCAAATAATTGTAGTGGAGTAAAAAGTGCAATATTTGCCTCCGAGATGCAGTGGAGTAGAAGTAAAAGTACTTAAGTACAGTACTTGAGTAAATCAAATGTGCAACTTAGTTACTTAACTGTTAAGTGACTAAGTTGTACATTTGATTTACTCAACTACATCAAATCTAGAGGGGGTTCCAGGGGGTCCCCAGCAAAATGTGTGAATATAGCATCACAATCATTTTAACTTTTTATATTTTGGCTATTCAAAAATAGCAGATATACAAGCTCATAGCGCAGCACCGAGTGCCGCGCTATGAGCTTGTAGATCTGCTATTTTTGAAAAATCTTGAAGATTCGTGCAAATCTTTGAATACATTTCTTTTAAAGCGAACATTTTAACACAAATCTTTGCTTCTGGGAGTCCCTGGCACAACATATTTTCAGATGGGGGTCCGCGGCCAAATATATATATCAATTTGGGGGTCCCTGGCATGAAAAGGTTTGAGAAGCACTGACTTAACACCACTCACTGGTCGTGGTGTGACATACGAGGGACGAATAAATCAACTGGTCTTGAAATGTTGCTACACAGCGTGCACATTATATACTTACTCGTAAACCCAGTGGGGAAACTGTTGACCAACTGGGCTCCAGATAGGACCATGTGGTCATCGTGTTGTGCTGTTCCTGGGTCACACGCAGCAGGTGATGGTAGTCTCTGGCCTGTAGTGTCGTCAACTGAGCACTGCCCCCCTCCACACGTGACTTTAGTCCCCAGACTCCCCACCAAACACTGCTTTCCTCCGTTCGTCTCTCTCCCCAACCTGGGAGGCCTGCCTCTCTTCCGCTTTACCTTTACTTCATTATTATCTGACGGTTTCCCCTCGATACTAACCGACTCTAGGCCGCTGCTGGGTCCCAACGGTGACATGTTTGCGGCCGTTGGAAATTCCCTTTTGACGTTGCAAACTATTATCCTCCTGTGTGAGTCGTGTCTCCGTCTAGTAGTAGGCCGGTTCTTCTGGGTCACGGTGGTGCCGGATCCACGCGAATGAAACCCCAAAACAAACAACCTGCAGGGCGGGTGTTCGGACTCGGAGCCCCGGCTCACACGTCTGGTGTTGGGCCTGCTCTGACAGCACCTGGCTCTGGTGCAAGGCCGCTCTGCGTTACCTTGAGACAGTGTTGGGGGGGGGAAGTATTCATGTTTAAGTTAAAGTATCAATACTGCGATGTAGAAATATACTCTGTTAAGTAAAAGTCTGGAATTTGAAATTTACTCGAGTAAAAGTACAAAAGTATTGGTATCAAAATGTACTTAAAAGTAGAAGGTACTGATGTAGAATGTCCCATTTCACAAGTTCTCAAATGTATAAATTGTATAAGAATCTTTTAAATAGCAGATCTACAAACTCACAATGCACATTGTGATCTTGCGATGGCTATCCAAAATGGGTTGAAGAGGTTAAAGTATGTTTTGTAATAATCTAAATCTACAACGCAACGTAACGTAGGAACTTATACGTTTTCAAATAATAGTGGAGTAAAAAGTACAATAGTTGTCTCTGAGATGTAGAAGTAAAAGTACTGGAAACTGAAAATAAATTAAAAAGTGTACGGTACTTGAGTAAATGTACTTAATTACTTTACAACACTGACCTTGGATAATGGTTTTAATGGCCTTCTTTAGCCTTATCGAATGTTTGTTCTTGGCCAGTGGTGGTGGTGGAATACCTCCATGAACACCACCACTCTTTGGATGATGGGATAGTAGTGGAATCTCGCGTTTGTTGTCTCCTCCCGGGGGGTTAGTTTTTGGTAGGCCTACTGGTAGATCTGTCTGTACCTGGGCTGAAACAAGGGACTCGCTTGCAGCACTTGCTGCAGACGGCTGTCCAACAGCAGGAGGAAGAATTTCCTCAGAGATTTGGTGGACTTGAAGTCCTCTGTGAGGAGGACCAGAGGCTAGTGTCAGGTCGGGGTCTGTTGTGCTCTGTGTCCCAGAGCTCCTGAGCGTCCTTCTAGTGGGCACACTGATAATAACACGCTGCTGCGACGCTGCTAAGCGGCTCAACTTCAACGCACCGGAAAGATGCATGATAATTGGACTATTCCATTATTACCCCCCTTTTAAACGTATATAATATGATTGTATTGTTTTGGCTTAAAAGCCTACCCTTTTAGGTTCACATTAAATAAACATAAAAACTAGTTTAATAGTAAGGTTTTAGCAGCGACTATTGGGCTCCGCTTGCGCTTGACAAGAACATGAAAGGATAACTAACTTAATTACACCCAGAAACAAACCAGTCACTGTCTGTGTGTATTTAAGTTAGATGAAAAACGCCAGTAACCAAATGTATTCAATACATTTATTACGCCCCAAATTGTAAAAACTTTGACAGACTCTACTACCTTTGTTGCCGTTTTTGAAATACTCAAGTTGGAATCATTGAAATTATACCTAATTAATTCACAAACGATTACACGTGGTCAGGTTAACATACTGCGCATGTCTGACAGCTCGGGACCACTACATTGATTGTGTTGGGGGGCATGGGTAGACATTGATGACCAAGACTTAGAAATGGATGAATTTATGTTGTAAAACATTCAAAATGTTGCATTGCAGAAGCATAGGCACAAATAACACACACACACACACACACACACACACGCACGCACGCACACACACACACACACACACACACACACACACACACACACACACACACACACACACACACACACACACACACACACACACACACACACACACACACACTTGATTATTTACTTTGTGTAAATTGATGCAGTGATGTGTGATTAATCATATTTGTGAGGATTGTATGGGGTAAACAGACACAAACAGTTGCAATATAATAATTTATTTGGGCAAAAACAAAATAAGTTTTCTGTTATGTAGGCTAGCTGATTTGTACAATAGCTAAAATGAAAATTGACATATTAAAATATACAGTAGGCTATATCCAATATACCAAACAGTGTTGAATGTCTTCAATAAAGTGAAACTATTTGCCAAACTTTGTCAGGTGCTTACACATCACCAATAGTCAGTAATCTAGTTCCTAGTAGGCCACAATTCAACATTGCAATAGTTTCTCTCCTTTCCAGTGGTAAGCAAAGAATGAAGGCTACTTTGCCTACTTTGCCTAATTACAGGGGTGACGACAAGAGGACAGAGGTTGAAGCGTGATGAAAGCATACAGTGAGTGAGGGGTAAGGGTGAGACCCTGGTGTTGGGAAGTAGCCGGTCCGTCGACTGTGGCGGCCTGATTCACAACACCAGCTGTCCCGCCCCACCAGAACCAGCAGATGGCACTGCAAGGCAGCAGGCAGGCCTGCACTGGATGTGGCATTCCATCAGGATGGAGAGAAGAGGTTCCATCTCACTGCGTTCTCTCCAGGGTTACAGACTCCTCGTCCTTCCTCTCACTCCCTCTGCCTCCCTAATCTCCGCTATGTCTGTGACAGCTGTGAAAAGAGAACATTCAAATTAGAATGCAAGGGAAGAGAGAGAGAGAGAGGGGGGGGGGCTTTCTATTGGTTCCTCCAGCTGACATCTCATCAGAAAGCTAGACAGGACGATCTTGGGATCCTCTGCCCCACCTCACTGGCTGACAGGCATTAGGCCACCCATAACCCCTTGCTTCAGCAACACACTCCGTGGCCCAACACCGCTCCGTATGCAGATTTTATAATCAGGCGTCGGTAGCGTGCGGCTGTGTGTGTGTGTGTGTGTGTGTGTGTGTGTGTGTGTGTGTGTGTGTGTGTGTAAAATGGTGAAGTGTGATATAAGCTTTTACTTAGCATATAAAATGAGTTGGGATTAGTTTGAGATAAGCGTAAAGTAAAGAGTGTTAAGAGAGGTCACTCATGATTTCAGTTTCATGCGCCACTTAAAATCTTTGAGACTGCTCTTAAGGCATTGAAGTAGACAGGTTAACTGTGGAGCTGGGGGAAAAAAACACAGTTTCATCAAGCACAGCGTACCTCAAATGAAAATCTGGTATACCGAGTATCAAGGTGCTAAATACCACTTATAAGTTGATATTTTATTTATGGGAACAGACGCAATAACCTAAATCTCTGAAGTTGGACCCTATGATTTATATTCATATTTACACTGCAGGCAAATTGGACCTTGGCAGCATACTGTACATTGTTGTAAAGCTGTTGTTGGGAACCAACCTGTGTACTTTCAGTTACAGAACATTTTCTCTGTGGTTAGCAAACGTACAGGGTTCTGACACAGTCAGTGTTTGCATGGAACAAAATGTACCCTCCTCAACTAGAGCAGACGTCCAATATACATAACTAAGACTGAGTTTACATAACACAAACAGTTACAATATAATTATTTTTTTAAGAGAAAAATAACTCAATATCCTCCAACCGGCAATCACTTTTCATCATCCCTCTTAACAGACAGACATAAAGAAAGCAGAGTTAAGCATTGTCAGAGTGACCTGGCAGGCCAGCCTAATGTACAGCAATGCTCTCAGTACCAAATAGTAAATGAATGACAATTATCCTCAGTATACGTGCTGTCATAGCCAAGTAAAGTAAATTAGCTGAAAGGGAAATGTGCGAGTACAAACGCTTGAAAGAGCATCTGTGGACTGTTTTTATTAATATGTTTTAGTTAAACTGTATTCTAGGCTTTTATCTCTTTCCTTCCATAGCAAGTGTGTCTTTCTTTGTTTGCCCTCTTCCTCTCTCTCTGGCAGTTTTCTCTCTGCAAGGTGTTTTAGGTGCATTGAAGTGTTCTCACTCTCACACCCGCCTTCCAGCAGTCAGGTGTTCCTGTTCACTCTGAAAGCAATTTTTTCTAGAAAGCCTTCTTTTTGGACATTGTGAATAATTCATAAATTTACTGTAGTCCCTTCTGCAGGTGATTCAATACAGTGGGATCATGACAAAAACAGAGCAACATTTTCATGTACAATACGGTTAATATTTTGACATGTTTAATTCTGTCAATCAAAAGATTCAAAGTGTGTACGTTCTCTTTTTGTATTTATCAAATTGGGATGATTGATGATTATGTGCAGATTTTAAATATGTCAGAATCAGAATCTTTCCAACGAGGCGACAAGATGGTGTATGCAGCAGCACATGTACAAGATGGTGTGTGCACAGCGCTGTTCTCGATAAAACAATAAAACAGTGCAACTCAATAATGGCATCACAGTTGTTTTTTTTCTCCCCACCATGTAACCTATGGGCTTAGTGTAGTATTTCTTTGTCTCCGTTCTATGCTGTTGTCTGTGGTGACATCTTTTTCTCTAGGCCAGTGTGAAGCTGGTGGGGACATGAGCAGCAGCAGCTGTGGAATTCCTTTAAATAGCCCTGCCTCCCTTATCATATGGTTGCTATGGCAGCCAGCCCCCAGCTTCAGCATAATGTCCATGCGCGCAAAGAAAGCTACACCTGTACCATATAGATTCTCCGAACAGCGTGTGCAAGAGATTTTCTCCAACAAATATAGGCACTTGCAGTGAATGTCAATGTGGTTTGTGTGCATGCGTGTATGTGCTTGCTTGCGTGTATGTATCTAATGCGTGGAAAATACATATTTAAGGTATGTTTCCGTGTTTGGCTTGATGACGCATCTTTTTGTTCAGGATTCAGATTCTGTTGAGCTACCGTTTAGTACACCAGCCCACTCTTGCACAGGGTGAGTCTGGAAAACCTACTCTCAGAAATGCCACGACAGCAGTGCTTGAGAGATTGAGAGACATGCGATAGGAGTAAGAAAAGGACAGGAAGGAAATGTCAGATAGTGGAAGAAGAGGAGAGACAGGTAAGAAAAAATACACAAGGGAAGAGATGTAGTAGAAATTGGTGATAGAAAAAGAGGTTGAATAATCAGTGACATTTTGAGAGGATGAAATAATGAAAAGATAGACAAGATATAAGACCCATTCTACTCACTCCATTGCCGCCATTAATTCTGTATTCCTTTCCTCTTTTTTAACCATATCTTTTATGTAATTTCTTCATAGATTTCCATTACCCCTCCCAACCCCCATCCTTTGTCCTGTGCCTACCCCCTCTTTTTTTTATTCTCCATGCTCCATTTTACCCAGACTCTCCTTCATTCAAATGCTTAGTTGAGGATCAAATAGGATATTAATGATGCAATATTTTAGGGTGGGCCGTGATTGTATGTGCGAGAGTGTACGCACACACAGGAATGTTTGCAGGAATACATGGATTTACCTCTCAAGCTGACTTTGAATAAATAAAGAAATGCCAAGCATAGGCTTGTTACTTAGAACCGTTTCTGGTTGTTCTTGAAGGAAACCCACAATCTTGCCCTTTCATTGTGATAACTTGTCTGACAATAATGTCAGCTAAGTTTATTTTTGATTTTACTTACCTCAGTAAAACCTGACACTATCTATGTTTATCAGCAATGGCCTGACAACCTGCCATTTAGGTTCAGCCTCAGTTGTCTTCATGTGCACTCCCTTTCTTGAGTCTGTTTCACGTAACCTGTCAAGGTAAAAATCACAAAATCAAAATATATTCATGCTTCTACAATGCAGCATTAATATAATGGTACACACAGTCCATTTGAAAAGTATTGATTAAAACAATGTTATACAAATGAGAGAGAGAGAGAGAGAGAGAGAAAAAAAAGACAGTCAACAGAAATGCTTCCACAACATCCTTTCCAAAAGACACACAGACGAGCTGATTGCGTTGAGAGAATCGGGAGAGCCTCAGCATCACCTAATGCGTCTGTAAATTGAGTTGGAAAATGAGAGTCTGTTGTCTGCACTTGGGCTGGAAGCCAGCGAAGGTAAAAAGCTTTACCTTCGCGGACAGTCTCCCCTCTCTGCCTTTTAGAAAAAACACTATTAACTCAACAGACCTCCACCTATCTCTACCGGTTTTTAATCTTTCACTCCACATCACACCAGGTTGAGCGAGGCAGACACCTCACAATTACAATTTTCTCTGTCTGCCTTCACTGGTTTCCTTTTCGCCGTGCATGTATCTTCAATGATTCTATGAGCTCTGTAAAGCAGAGAGCTAAAGCACTAAAAGTCTATTGAATGCTGAATGACTCCAGACATTTATACTTTACAAATGCATCGGGAAGGGTATGATGTGTTAGTAAGCACATGAATAGAGTGTTTTTGTCTCCATTACTCTGGGGCCGTGGGACTTGCGGGTCTGAGAGTAGCAGCGATAAGGATGGTGACTGAATGAGTGCCAAGCCTCCATTTTCTAAAAGTGCGCGTCTCCGTTCATGGCTCTCTGCCAGACACAGGTACAAACAGATGAGCACATTAACTGTGCTGTCCTCATGTTCCTTTCTGAACTACTTCTTTAAGTCTGAATTCTTTAATCACACAAGCCCTATTTTATACTTTATCGTACGATGGTATCACAGAGGGGAAAATAGCCGATCTCAAAGCCCTATTTTATACTTCATCTTATGATGGTATCACATGGGGGAAATAGCCGATCCACAAGCTCAAACACGTCGCATTGTGACGTGTTGTTAGCTTGTACATCGGCCGATCTACAAGCTCACAACACGTCGCATTGCGACGCGTTGTCAGCTTGAAATATTAGCTATTTTTGAATTTTGACCATTTCTGATTTTTTTTGTTGATACAGTAATTGGCTGCAACTGCAGACAGAAGACGTTTAAGAATTCGGGGGACTTTCTTTTCCAACACTGCCTTTATCCTATAGTCTTCCCATCTCTTCTCTTATCACTACTCTTATCCTTGTAATGCAGTTAAGCTTTGAACTGCCAGACAGTCTTCACTAAGAATGAGGTCCTCACCAAGGATTCATTCTGAGCTTTCTTCTTGATCTCAACCTGCTGTAATACTCTATTCACAAGTTCAACATTGTCATTGATCGATGATTGTAGAACTATACCAATTAGTTCAACGCTCATAAATGTTAACTTGCCATGCTGGCATGTTAATGCCATGTTTTACTACAATAACAATACCAGTATAATGCCTGCCAAAACATTAACATAACATGCCAGCGTAGGCAGTGGAAAGCTGAAAAGCCCAACTTTATCACAAGATCCTGTTACATCTTCAGGTTCAGGGACGATTTCATTTTTTCTTAATTTTTTTCCCCTCTTTTTTTTTAAATTAGAATATGAGCTTGTAAAAAGGAATGACAGTTCCTGCCTTCAGCTGTGCCTTGAGCCCGTAACTGTTGTATTCATAGACTTTTAAACTAATGGCTCCATTATATTGAGGGACGTACCGGAAGACTCATGAGAGAGAGTAAAATATGGAGAATGAGAGTGGGAAAACACAGAAGAAAGAGAGGACGGAAGATTATTATTCCAATCAATAGCAAACATTTTTCTTGTTATCATATAAACACACACACACACACACACACACACACACACACACACACACACACACACACACACACACGGATACATCCTGTTTCAGCTCTTTGACCTCTTATGAGCAGTACTGCTGCCTCTACACTATCATTTTTTTTAATGTCTTCTTCTTTTTGCACAGTTTTATTCAAGTATCCAGGGCATTCATGAGATAATAATAATACACTGCTAAATCCGTTGAGTTAATTTACAGGCCATTTTTACACTCTAGTATGTAGAACAGAGTTCTTTCAAACTGTCAATACATTGCTTTCCATCTTGCATTAGTCCAGACAGAGATGTAACTAAAGACACTATATAATAATGATCTTGTTTTACAATTATGTGCACCTATGACGGAGTGCCATCATGCCCATTTATTGTCTGGATAGATCCACCACAGAGGTTGCCGTTATGTGCATATGAATGCATGTTCACCCATGACAGTTATATTTTCCGAGCTGCAGTTATACACTGTTGCCCGTTAGCGTTTAACAAACATAGCAAATAGTTGTATTTCACTCTCACTTTTGTCAGACTCAAAGAGAACACAGCCCTGGAAGTGTCTTGCAAGCCAAGCAATAGATGGGCATTGTCATTCTTTTCAGTGTAATGAGTCTAACGACTCATTATAAGCAATTCACAAAAAATATTTGTTCAAATGATACATTCACCAATATCGTCCAGTGCTTGACCAGAGACCCACTTGCGCAGTTCCACTCACTGAACTGAAACACAATCGAACATTCAGTTCAACTTGTTCAAATAGTGAACTGAGAAAGGTCATTTACTGAGTGATATGTGTCAAAATGACATACTGTATAACGTGAAATCTAAAGGATACTGGAGCTGACCGCCTCCTTGGGCTATGGGATCTAAACTCTATTCTCTCCAAAGCGGCAAAAGATATAGATCCAGTGAAACTTTGTATTTGTCTTTCAAAAATGTAGCTTCATTTTAAAAGTCGACTGATAAATAGCCGAAACTAAGGGTAAATGCTTTTCACAATTTAGCGAGAGGAATCACCCCTGCCCCCGAATCTGACAAAAGCCACTGTCAGCAGTCTGATACTATAGTCAAAGTGGAAGATATTTTAATATTCACTATATAACTTTCCAAATCAGTGGTCAAAGTAGTTGAAGCAGTTCATTCATGTGGCAGTTTTTTAGTAGTAGTTGCAATTTTCACACCCTACAGTAGACTACAGGTTAAGGTGTATTTCAACACTATTCATGTCTTTATTTTCAATTTGGAGAGCAATTCACTGTCATGGTGTTTTTTTGTTTCTCTTTTCATGACCAGATGGATAGTTCCGCAACTTCCGCTTCATCCTCTCATTGAAGTTGTAAACATTGACACCCACTTTGACATGAGAGAAGGAGGTAGGGGGCCTCGAACCAGTCGCGGGGCCCAAACAAATGTTTAATTTGTTAATTGGGTTGGACCGCCATTTACAGTCCCTGAACTATCTATGTACCCTCCTCCTTGGCTCCATACCGCTGCTACATTTACAAGTTGCCATCACCACACTTGCACCATGACTTGACAATGCATTAGAAACAGGAGCAAGATATGGGGCACTTGGGTGGCGCAGTGGTAAAGTAGCTGCCCACCACCACGGAGTCTGGGGCTTTGAATCCACAGTGGTGCATCCGGCTTTGTCGAGTGTCTATATGAACACATTTGTGTGTTCGGGGGAGGGAAGCCGGGCAGGAGGGTGATATTTGTCACTGCACGTAGTCCTACGGGCTGGGGCGGCACCTGTCAGCAGGGACTGTTGGGCAGGAGGAGTAGGACGGAGGCTCCACGTCCTCCCGGTGGGGGCTCCTCACTGGCAGGAGTCAGTAGGATACAACAGCAGTGACAACACACAGAAATGTGTGTGGGAAGGAAATAATTGGCCAAACGACTAAAGAAATGGGTGAAAAAGGGGGTAAAAAAAATGATGTTGTGTAAAAGCTACATAGCATCGGCTGTCATATTTAAGACTTACGACATGCATGCGCGTGAATATGCACACAAGCATGCACGGACGCACACACAGACACTTCCTACATGAGCACAGAATAGCGAACACCCACACAACGACTGTGATAAGGGCTAAGCACTGGTAGTCATTTAGTTGAGCTTTGTCTTTTTACAGTGTCTCCCTGATGAGCTGCTGTGCAAAACTGCAGCACTTGCAGTATTTGAATTATTAGTAAAACGGGAAAGCTTTAACTTAATCCACCGATGCTTATAATCTGTGTGTGTGTGTGTGTGTGTGTGTGTGTGTGTGTGTGTGTGTGTGTGTGTGTGTGTGTGTGTGTGTGTGTGTGTGTGTGTGTGTGTGTGTGTGTGTGTGTGTGTGTGTGTGTGTGTGTGTGTGTGTGTGTGTGTGTGTGTGTGTGTAGCCTAACAAGAATGTAAGGGAAAATGGATATGTAAATGAGAGAATACGCCTTATCTCTGTGCAGTGCAATTGCGTGCGTGTGAGCGTGCGTGTGCGTTGTCTGTGTGTTTCTAAGTATGTCTGTGTAAGAACGTACCAACAATAGGACCTCAACCAATTTACCTCTCTGGAAAGTCATCTTGTTGGAAGCAAATCTTTATTGGAGATTTTATTTCTTAAAATGTAACAAGGCGTAATATCACTAGTATGATAAACCTGTGTTACACTAGAGAGCATAAATCAAACAAGAAAAATAAGCATCTCTTGTCATCTGCTATATGATTACAATCATCTCCGTGCTACAACATAAGTGTTCAAAATCCCTTGTGTTATTGATTGTTATAAATCACAAAGGGCAGCATTATTTTATGGAATATATGTATCAGTCTCTCTCTCTCTCTCTCTCTCTCTCTCTCTCTCTCTCTCTCTCTCTCTCTCTCTTTATATGCGGGTATTATTTGATCGTGTAGCCTTGAATTTAGTCTAAGTGCAGATCTATCAGTGCAGTTGTGTTCGCACATAAATAAACCTGGTACATGTAGATGGGGTGGTTGGCATAGAAGTGTGCCAAAGGAGCACTAACCCTGATGACTCCTAAGAGTTGCCAGCCCGGGTTGGGCTGGGCTGGGGTGGGGTGGGAAGGCCAGGCTTGGCTAGATGGGTGGGTGGCTGGCTTTGCAGGCTGACTGCTGGGCTGGAGAGGCAGAGAGCTGTAAAGAAACGACAAGGTCAGCTCTTTATCCGAACACATTCAGCACCCTAATCTCTGGCCTGTGAAAACGCAGACATTTGGAGCGTTGTGACTGCGATGCTGAACGGACCACAATAGGCTGAAGCAAGAAAAAATGGGCCGACATTATATCGATGTTTCAACGTGGGAGTACATCAAGTTCCATCATCAGAAGGAAAGATACAGTAGGATCATTTTATCTGTGTCAGAAAACTATTATCGTCATGCATTACAGCAAAGCAGTTTGACGTGGTAATTCCAGTGGTGTAGGTATAATGGAGTAATTATGTACCAGCAGAGATCACCTGGTGAAAGGAAACCTCGCCTGACATAGCAGTCTGTTTAAAGAGGCAAAAGCAAGATTGCCCTTTTGCACTTACCACAGTACCACAGATGTGCACTCCATACACAAAGACTATACACATACAGTAGCGTGTGTGTGTGTGTGTGTGTGTGTGTGTGTGTGTGTGTGTGTGTGTGTGTGTGTGTGTGTGTGTGTGTGTGTGTGTGTGTGTGTGTGTGTGTGTGTGTGTGTGTGTGTGTGTGTGTGAGTGTGTGTGTGTGTGTGTGTGTGTGTGTGCAATGCGCGTACCACGCACACACCTCAGACCCACGCACTCTTGTCGGCCATCACAGACAGAGTACCGGCACGGCAGCCATTTTGCAGGCTGTTCTGGAATGTTCAATTAGGGAAATTGTTGCTTACGCCATCAGTCTCTCGGTGTTCCGAGCATCATACACATAACAAAGTATTAGTTCAGTCACGGTGCCATCAATAGTCACCTTATGGAAATCAGAATGGGAAGAAAAACGTTATCTCTTCCACATTCTCACACAGATCGACGCAGGGCCCCCAGCATGAACCAGTATGTGACAGCAGCACGCGCAGTACTGTGCAGTCATGTGTGACCATAACTTGGCATTAAATGTATACCGTCTCTGTCGGGTGGAAACCTCATATGTCCAAAACTGTTACTTTTCGGGATACAAATTGAAAAACAGCTAAAGTAGCAGATCTACAAGCTCAAAGCGCGTCGCTGTGCGCCGCATTTCGAGCTTGTGGATCTGCTTCTTTGGATGCTTTTGTGTGACGCTGTAGTGTGATCAAGTAGGGCGTTAATTTACGAAAAAACACGGAAAGTTAAAATATGGAGATAGGAGGTTTCTGCCAGACAGTGACGATATACTGTATGCTACATGGTTCGTTGTCATGTACTGTATGTGGCTGGGGGGGGGGCAACACCCTACAGCTTAACAGCGTTCACATACTGTATGGAAGGTGGAGATGGAGTGTGTATGCAAGCACAGGGAGAAAAGAGTAAATGGGTAAAGAGTAGAATGGGAGAGGAGGGAGAGAGAGAGAGCGAGAGAGCAGGGAAGGGCAGAGGAAGAGAGACGTACAGTTTGTTCTTTTTGCCACCATCTTTACACGCAGACCATGCAGCTAGGTCATTGTTAAACTCCATTTTGTGGAACCCGTCAGTGTAGAATGCATGGCTGTCGTAGTATAGAACTCTCAGAATATGGAATTGTCTGTGACTGCAATACAGAACACTCCCTTCTTCACAGACTATAGAATCTTTCCCCTAGCAAAGAATTGCTCTTGCGATATATCATTCTCCCTTTCAATGACGTTACAATATGCAGTATTATTGAACATCATGAAATATGTACTGCATGCGTATTATAACTGACAATACTATTTTCTGACTACTGTATGTCTATAATATGCCTTTCAGGCTGTAGAATGCCCTGCTCTCTGCATGCAGATGGGTCCATTTTTAGGTCACTCCTTGAATCAGTGGACACAATCCATGCACTTCCAATGTCACAAGTTAGAGTCCAGCTCTCTGCCCATGTCATCTCTCCCCTTAGTGTCTAGTTACACTCTCCTGCAGTATGCTCACCAAAAAAGCACAATTACTACACAATACCACTAAACAATTATTCCTGAATTGCCTTCAATGTTTCTCCTTCGAACCCTCACACGTCCCTTTGATATAGACTGTGTGGTCATTTCCAGGACCATAGACTA
>NC_139952.1:24893835-24903835 GCF_963454915.1 Gymnoscopelus microlampas
ACTCCACAGTAGTGGTGTTTCCTAGACAATTAGCACACTATGTAAAATTATGATGTTTTCAGGTATTATCATTCTAAACCTATGTTCTCGCTGTTCTACACAGCCGACCAGTTGGAGAAATTGCTGATTGAGGCTTTAAGCTTTTCTTTTACATCAATTTACAATCTAAGTTATAGAACATTTATTCAAATTATTTAATCCTACTATAAATGTACAAAATCCGTCCGTGTGTGCTTACGTCTGTAGTTCACGTATCTCGAGAACCATCCGACCCAGCGACTTCAAACTTGACACACACGTCGTCGACTTGTCGAGGACCCGGTGTCGAGACGGTCGAATAGGCAGTTGTCCACCAATCTGACCGATATGCCCCTATATTATGCATTGTGGAGAGCCGCAGATCCGACAGATATGACCATAGGGCATGCCCCTATATGGTCCTCGGCGTGTGTACGACCCGAGGGAGTGATGCACCAAGTGGGAAATCGGTCTGATCAACAGATCCCACAAATATTGATAAAAATCACACCCAGTGTGAAGTGGGCGGTGTGTGGTCATCACAACATGACTCACTTAAAAAAAAGTATAAATGACTTTTTTTTAAGTCCATACTGCTATTCACATTTCAGCTAAAGCATTTTTTGGATTCTTCTTTACGTCTCCCACGAAGCTTCGTCTCTTCCATTGTTGGATTATATAGGCCACTGTATTTTTAGAAATCTTAAATTCAGCTGAAATTTCTCTGGAACCTTGACCAGATCTGTGCTTTGTCACAATTCTGTGTTTAAGCTCTTGTGATATACACTTGGGTCTCACAAGGCCAGTTCTAGGAAGACTTGCCATTGTCTTTGTTTCGGTTTTTACTTTCCTCATTTTAACCATAGTGATTTTGCGATTCTTTTTCACTGATCTCATGAAATACACAACATCTCAGTTAAATATACTACTCTCACATCAAAATGGTTTTAGATTAGCCAATCACAGGATGTGAAATTGGAGCACTATGTCACTGTTGTGACACCCAAGTAGGTGTGTGGTCATCACGACATGACTCACTTTAAAAAAAGGATAATTACTTTTTTTAAAGTCCTTACTGCTATTCATAGGGCTGCACATGTGTCATGTGTTTCGCTAGCCAATCACAGTCCTGAATTTGCAAAGTCAGCCAATCACATTACACTTAGTGGTGATGACACTAGCTGTAATGTGATTGGCTGATATGAAAAAAGTATCGATTTGCATTAACAATGGAAGGGTTAGGGGGTACATAATTTTTTTGGTCGGTGTCCAAAACCCACTTATAGGGGGCGGCTACACCGCCCCAAAAAACACAAATCCCCAGTATATGAAGCAACCTGACGTCATCAATATGACATCATAACACTGACATCATAGACTGGCGGCCTATATCGTTCCCAACTTGCATCGTTCCTGAGTAGGCCTATAGTAGTCTTCTAAAAATTACTGAAATCAGTCGTGGTGAATGAGAACTTTATTCCATGTAATCTTAAGCAATTCTTAAACTTTTCTAAGCTTATTTTTATAACCGTATCTTATTTTTCTTAGTTTTCTTCTAATTATTAACTAGTTGTATATTGTATTGCTATTATTAGCAAAGTCTTGCAGACAATGTCACACCAGCATTTTGTTGCTTGTACCTGTATGAATGAGTGACAAATAAACACATCTTCTTGATATAGAAAAAACACCATTTTAATCAGCTTAATGACAACTTTAAAGGTTTGGAAAAATCCACTTCTTCTTGAGTGTAAACCAGCTGTTTTCTCCTATCGGGGTAAAGGAGTGATAGAGACAGTATTTGGTCTAAGGTGTGGTCCTCTGTCTCCATTGTCTGATTGCTCCATCTCCAGAGCATGAGCACGGAGGAGAAGGCTATTTTAAGGAGCGTGCACACATTGGCAGCAGTGGCAGGTGGTCACATACAAGCGCACACACACACACACGCACGCACACACACACACACACACACACGCACGCACGCACGCACGCACGCGCGCGCGCGCGCGCACGCACACACACACACACACACACACACACACACACACACACAACCCCCCCCCCCCACACACACACACACACACACACACACACACACACACACACCACAAACCAACAGGCTGTATAGATCCATGCCCATGTATGGTTGTGATTTATGATTGTTCTTCAATAGAGGCCACAGTCATCTGGGAGATGATGGCCATATTGATCTGATAAACAGTTTCATTTACTGCCAAAAGCCAGCCATTCATACACTCTCACACGCATACTGCATGGACACACACAAACATAGATGCGCACACACTCACACTGTCACCGCAAAGAGGCACGCACGCACGCACGCACGCACGCACGCACGCACGCACGCACGCACGCACGCACGCACGCACGCACGCACGCACGCACGCACGCACGCACGCACGCACGCACACACACACACACACACACACACACACACACACACACACACACACACACACACACACACACACACACACACACACACACACACACACACACACACACACAGCAGGAATAACCCAGCTTTCTGCTTCATCAACTCCCCACCTCCTCCACGTCTGCCATTCTCCATCTCTCTCCTTTCTCCTGTCTTCCCCCTAGGCCACCTCACCCTGTCTGTCTGTCTGTCTGTCTGTCTGTCTGTCTGTCTGTCTGTCTGTCTGTCTGTTTGTCTTTCTGTCTGTCTGTCTCTCTGCGTGCGTGCGTGCGTGCGTGCCTGCCTGTGTGCGTGCGAGTGTGTCAGGCATTTTTTAGGAAAAATACATAATGTCAGGGGTGTTGGAAGGAAAACGCATTATAGAGTCAGTTACACACACACACACACACACACACACACACACACACACACACACACACACACACACACACACACACACACACACACACACACACACACACACACACACACACACACACACACACACACAGCTTTCAGTTTCTAAATCAATCCCACATCCGTAGCTAATGCAGTGCTGGGCCCTCTTTAGGAAGCATTAGGCCTATTAGTCAAAGTGTGTGTGCCTCGGTGTGTGTGTGTGTACCTCGGTGTGTGTGTGGGTGTGTCTGTGTGTTGTGCAGAAGCCGCACACTCAGCAGACCTCAGAGGATCCTGTGAGGTCAGCAGGTACAACAGGGAATGTGGAACCGTCTTGGTATGTGTGTGTGTGTGTGTGTGTGTGTGTGTGTGTGTGTGTGTGTGTGTGTGTGTGTGTGTGTGTGTGTGTGTGTGTGTGTGTGTGTGCGTGTGTACGCGTGTACATACATGCGTGCGTGTGTGTGTGTGTTGTGTGCGCATGTGGGGTGGGCACATGTGTGTGTTCTTCCGTTCGATGTCCTCTGGGCCCTTTATCGCTCTAAAATTATCCTCCATTTACTGGAAGATGCAAGACAGACACTGAGACAGCGAGAGAGATGCATACCAGTGTGTGTGTGTGTGTGTGTGTGTGTGTGTGTGTGTTTTTGTGTGTTCATGCGTGGGTGTTCATGCGTGCGTGTGTGTTCATGCGTGCGTGTGTGCGTGCGTGCGTGCGCATGTGCATGCATGCATGGCCTACTGCATGGCTTACACAGGCATTTGGTTCCATTTATATACTCTTTAAATACAGAGATGGATGTCAATGATGTCCGGTATGGACTCCAATATTTGGAATCGAGTTAATTTAAATTAAATAAAAATGTGCTGCCTTTTATCATTTTGATCATTTTAGGGTGGTCATTTTGTTGTCATTTCAGGACGTTGAGATGGTCTAGGGTTCGGGACTCCGGGTCTGACCCTTGGCCCTTATGTTGATCATTTGTGGTCTGGAACCAGTATAACTCAGGACTCAGGCACATAGCATCCACAATTGGGGATGCTGGGTGAAAAGAGGCATTTTTGACATAGTTTCCTAAATCGTATTGTACATTTGAAGGTGTACCAAACAAAGTCTGACGTCAAAAATCATGAGAATATTTTTTTCCCATTCAAAATCCCATAGACTTTTAAAATCACATAATATAATAACTGTGTTCTGTGTTTTACTCATATGGTTTTGAATCATGAACTGACGGTGAAAAAGTACTAATTTGTCCAAAATAAAATAAAAGGCCACCTATTAAAAATGACTACAATTGTAAGGCTTAAAAATGACCTAACTACTACGTCTCCCACTACAAGTGGGAGACGTAGTAGTTAGGTCATTTCTAAGCCTGACCCAGGGATCATGGGTTTGACATCAGGACTTCAGTGCTCTATTGACATGTTCATACAGATGTCTTCTACCGTGAAATAACTGTTTGAAACAGTTTTTTTTTTACAGCCAGTTCAGAATTTAACATGGAAGATCAGCAGATTAGGAACGCACTACCGTCAATAGCTTCAAATGTGTGATACAATGTTGGAAAATAATACAGATAAATACCGCTATCCGCCATGTGGCTGAGTCCCGAGCTTCATGGAAGGGTAAGGTAAGGTAAGGTAAGGGTAAGATGGGGCTAGGTTTCTTCCACCGTGTGTGATTATAATGCACATTGTAAAGTATTTTGAGAGAAAGGCGCTATAGAAATGCACCATTTACCATTTACTTGCCAAAAGAGGCTTCAGCAGTTGTACGACTAGCAGCACCAAGTGCTGCATCCGAAAAATAGGGGGAAAAAAGGTAGTGAGGAGTGAAAGCCCTGACAGTGTTCCTCACAAGATTCCCTACACTAACATCCGGGCACTACGACCTCGTCGTTAACCCTTTCTCTCCCACGCCTTTTTCTTTAACCCATTAAAACCTGAGGCCCGATAGTTCTTTCAAGATTTTTCAAAAATGTTCAAAAATAGAAGATGAACAAGCTCGCAGCACGGCACGAAGTTGAACAGGCAGGCACGCAGGAACGCATGCACAGACACACAGACACACAGACACACACACACACACACACACACACACACACACACACACACACACACACACACACACACACACATAAAGACGCAGTGAACCCCATACACATGTAATAGAAGCGAGATTTATCCTTAGTGCCAGTGTCACAGGCGAGAAATAACAGCTCTACAAGCTCACAACGGGACGCATTGTGAGCTTGTAGATCGGCTATTCTCACGATGCAACGAAGTATAAATCAGGCATTACACTCTCACTCTGTCCACTGGCCGGGTGACAGATGCACCTAATGGGGGCGGGGAGGGGGGGGTGGGTGGAGGGGTTGAGAGAGGCAGAGGAAGGAGCAAGGCGGTGGAAAAGTGAGAGGGAGGAGAGGAAGAAGTAACGGAGAAAGCGAGACGGTGAGACTGGTCATTATAAATCATATCCGCTGTTGGCGCCAGCCTCGTAGCCTAGCAACCAGACAGCCCCCGCCCCCACTCCATCCCTTCTCTCTCTCTTCCAGTAAGAGCCTGGTCATTCTTATTACCCACGCTGCAACGCTGCAATGTGCAAAAACCTCCAGAAACATACAACAGTGTGTATTCCATGCTTGGGAGTGAGTGACGACCGATCTGGCGTCGTTTTTTCTTCTTGAACGATAGCTGCAACGATAGCTGTAGGACATATGCACATAATACTGTGTGATTTTGTGGGCGATCACGCACACACTCACACACAGACATTACTAAAACAATTGAGACAAATATATAGTTCATGAATTGCCCGAAATTGGCATTTTTGTACACATACAAAAATGTGTACGCAGTGGCACACACATAATTGACTATATTTTACAACAAAACATTTACAAAAATGACTCTTTGTCTTTTCTTTCTGTTTATCTGTATCTTTTCCGTGTCTCACCCTCACTCTACGTCTTTGTCTCGACTCTCTCTCTCTTCCTGCCTCTCCCTTTCTCTCTGTGGCTCTCTGTCTCTGTCTGTCCATCTCAATCCGTTCGTCTCTCTGTCTGTCCGTCTCAAGCTGTCTGTCTCTCTCTGTCTCTTCGTCTCAATCTGTCTCTGTCTCTCCGTCTCAATCTGCCTCTCTCCGATTCGATCGGTCTGTCTCTCTCTGTGTATCCGTCTCAATCTGTCTCACTCCATCTCCATCGCTCTGTCTCTCTCTCACACATACACAAAACTAACTGCCAACCTACAGACCTGCATGCGGCCACTAATGAAGGTCTGAGAGACGCACAAAGAATAGCAGGGCTCAGCAGGTTGGCTCCAGCCTGTAGTTTCTTCACCATCCCCTCCCTAAAAGCCCAGGCCAGTTAGTGGTCTCCAGACAGTCACCACCCTTTATACTGCTGCTACCACTCTATAGGCCGCAGATACAGCCTCGCTGTCTGTTGGCTTATGAAACTGAGAGAGAGCACTCAGCACAGCATAAGTGCCTGATTTATACTTAGTTGTGCGCCGTGTGTCGCACACAGAAAATAGCCGATCTACAAGCTGACAGCGCATCACATAGCAACGCGCCGTGAGCTTGTAGATCGCCTATTTTCGGCGTGCGACACGTCATACGACGGAGCATAAATTAGGCATAAGTGAGCAGATGGCAGCGGAGATGAAGGAGAACAAGAGGATGACATACATCTATGAGAGGGAGGGAGGGGAGAAGAGGAAACAAGTGTGTGTGTGTGTGTGTGTGTGTGTGTGTGTGTGTGTGTGTGTGTGTGTGTGTGTGCGTGTGTGCGCGTGTATGCATGCGTGTGTGTGTGTGTGTGTGTGTGTGTGTGTGTGTGTGTGTGTGTGTGTGTGTGTGTGTGTGTGTGTGTGTGTGTGTGTGTGTGTGTGTGTGTGTGATAAGAGTCAGAGTGGTTTGAATCCATTTGGAACCACTCACTCAGCCAGTGTGAGAGCCACTAAAAGTGGGTGGTATGTGTTTGAGACATAACAAAGTAACAAAGTAGTGTGTGTGTGTGTGTGTGTGTGTGTGTGTGTGTGTGTGTGTGTGTGTGTGTGTGTGTGTGTGTGTGTGTGTGTGTGTGTGTGTGTGTGTGTGTGTGTTCAAACCTGTTTTTATAGTCAATACTTCAAAGTGGATGCAAGTGCGCCACCTTGTGGACCAGCATAGATGGGGACTTTGTCCTTTTGTCCTCGCTTTCATCACCTGTCCACCACACTGACCTTTAGGTGTCCACCACCTGTAGAGTGTGAAAACAACACAATACCCATTCAAATTGTCCATCAGATTTATTTGGTTTAGTTATGAATTCAGAGTCATAAGCTGAGCCTCAGAAGCCTTAAAACTTCAAATCCAGAGAATTTATATTTCTTCTAGAAGCCAACAGATGTGGGGTTTGTTGGGACTGAGGCCAATAGCAATATACTGTATGTCCTTTTTTATTTCTTACTGCTATAAAAAAAACTCTCCTTCAAAATATATACAAATACTAGAGATGTAGTTACTACTATTGAAGGTACTAAAATAATAATAATAATAATAATAATAATAAGGGTAATAATAATAATAATAATAATAATAATAATACAAATACAAATAATATTTCAGGTTTGGGGAAACTAAAGTTGTCCAACCAATGTATCAGGCAAGCTCTAGATACTGTAACACCCATAAGTGTCCATTTGGTTCCATTTGTATTTGTACACTCTCAGTGAAATTGTTAACACTCTTGTGTAGGCGTACTAAAGCTTTTCAAGGAAAGAATTTGAATGTCTTTGGTAAATCAATATAGCTCTACTAGGACCTTCTAATCTATAATAATAGGCATACCCCCTTGCGGTTCTATGACTAGGCTATTACTTATTGTCTAAGCAGGTGGTGGGTGATTATGTTTAAGTCCTTGAGGATATGTGAATTAAGTTTCTCATTCTCTATACACCCTTATTTTAAATCATACAAATAAGCTGTGCAATTTTACAGGCTAAAGGTCTACATATTTTCTTCTTCTTCTGTGATACCAAAACGACTAGGCCTGGCCTACCATTGCACAAGGCAGCATGAATCATGATGAACCTTAATCTATTTACAATTGCTGCTTAATTCACACAAACAGGGTTGGGAATCTGAAGGCATGTTTCTACTTTTGCTCTTACCTCGTATTTTTCGTGTGTTTAATTTCTCCAACTCGTGATTCTGTAGGTTAGGGGGGCCTAAACTGGGCTTCTTTGCCTTACAGATTCGAATAATAATAGATCAGTCTATGCATTTTCAATTAAGTCGTTTTAACGGCCGGCCCGGCAGTAGGCTATACCAGCTGGTCACCTATCAAAAGACGATTGTATGTAATAATATCAATCCCCACTTTTCATCAGGCGTCTGAGAATAAGGCCAATCCATCACACTGAAGGAGAACTTCATCGATTGTCTCGACAGCGGGGAGGGAGGGAGATTTTTTTTTATCTTACACGTGGGTTTGCGTTCAGGCTACAGATAGTGGGTTGTGTTGTGGGTGGGCTTAAAGTTCCATAGTTCTTCTAGTCTAGCAATGGGACTCTTGCAGGATGCAAATGTGATCAATGCGTTTTGTCTGTCTATGTAAGAACAGCTACGTCTGTGTACATACATACCTGTGTCTGTGCGTGTTTGTTCTTACGTCAGGACTGGCTTCAGATCTGAACCCATTTGAGTTAAACCTGTTGCGACCGCATACCCTTGCTGACGTCGAACCCACGACCAGCCGCTCTAGAGGCGTGTGTTCCAACCGCTACACTAGGACGCTGCTCACGCTAGGACACTGCCACTGGGACGGCCCGCTATCTACCTGCCTCCTTAATGAAGTGAAATGTCATTTTGTTTCTCTGTCGCGTCTTAGGGGGGAGGTGGAGGTCCCTCTGCAGTGTTCAATCTCTCACCACTCCTACTAGACTTCACAATCCCACACCATTTGTAGCTACACTGTAGCCTGTTCCAAATGGACGAGTGATCGTCAGTCATGCGAAGGATGGCGGAGGAAGTACAGCCCATCAATGAGCAGGGGTGAGTTGAATATTACAGATATAACAGCAACAGTGGTGGAAAAAGTACTCTTTTTTCTTTTACTAAAGTAAAAGTATCAATACTGCAGTGCAATGTAGAAATACTCTGTTACAAGTAAAAGGATTGGTATCAAAATGTACCAAAAGTAGAAAGTACTCATTATGCAGAATGTCCCATTTCACAAGTTTTCAACTGTATAACAATATTTTGAAAATAGCAGATCTACAAGCTCACAATGCCTTGCATGGGCTATTTTCAAATGGCGAATATAATATATAATAATATGTTTATAAGACTGAAGTGGTTACTGTATTTTTTGTTATAATAATCCAAATCTACAAAGTAACTAGTAACTAAAGTTTTCAAATACGGTACTTGTAGTTTAGTAAAAGTACAATATTTGCCTCTGAGATGTAGTGGAGTAAAAGTAAAAGTACAGTACTTGAGTAAATGTACTTAGTTACTTTCCACCACTGTTGAATATTACAAATATAACTAACAATGTTGTCATGAAAATCTTAATGGACACGGATTGGTAGCTAGTTAAACTTAAAACTTAATTGCACTGTGAGCTTGTAGATCGGCTATTTTCAGCGTGCTACCGTTGTACGTCTGGATATAATGTTTTAAAGGAAGTTAACTTGTGAATGTAAGTAACGCCCAGCATCCAACAGCTCATATTATATCTACTATCTAGCAGCCATTATTTTCTATTTATTAATCATTTGGCTGTAGAAATGGGGAAACGAAAATCTATAGGCCTATCTCTACTGAGGCGTGTTTTCCTTATAGATTAAGCCAAACCTCACTGATAACAGGGCTGGTATATTATATAGGGTTCAAAGTGCATTACCTGTCACTGTATGTATGACTTGTTTGCACATGTCTCCCTGACTGAGGGTGCTGCGTGTGCAACATGCGTGCATGTGTCTTGACAGCTCCTGGATATCAAGCTGGCTTCCATCGTGGTGTCCCACGTCTCTCTCTCAGCTGAAAGATGCAGAGGAAAAGATGCTCAAGTGTGAGTTTTGTGCGTGTAGTACGCATTGCACACTCACACGTGTGTACACACACTCACCTCTATGTTCCATTTAGCTTGTGTG
>NC_139952.1:24908835-25006910 GCF_963454915.1 Gymnoscopelus microlampas
TTCCCGATGTTCAGCACCCTGGTATTTAACAGTCCAACCTCTCTGTCACCTCTGCCCATCGCTGTCACATCTGTGACTTCAGCCCGGCCCCCAGAGCTGTTTCCTGGCAACAGAGTAGCCACGGAGACAGAGAACGACGGCTTTTGGATCAAGGGCCCAAAGGAATTGA
Source organism: Gymnoscopelus microlampas (assembly GCF_963454915.1). NCBI lineage: Eukaryota > Metazoa > Chordata > Actinopteri > Myctophiformes > Myctophidae > Gymnoscopelus > Gymnoscopelus microlampas. The sequence continues at coordinate 24,909,005 of NC_139952.1, forward strand.
TGCTGTGTTCCGTTAAGGAAATTACGGGTTGTTTGTTTTCTCACAGAGGCTGGCTGATAGATGTGGATGCAGCAGTAGGGACATTTACCAGAAGCTATATGTGGACAGCCTCATCACGGCCTTGTAAACGTGCATAATGTGCATGATGCCTTAAACTTAAGTAATAAGCAATAAGCAAGTAAACATATTTTTCTCTCTTGCTCACCCCCACTCGCTCGCTCTCTCTCTCTAATCCCCTCAGTCACGCTTACACAAGATCATATATTAGAAAAATGAAACACAGTGGCAGGAGCTTTCACACTGGATTTGGATATAATTAAAAGTTTGAAATGATCTGCATGCAAAACACATGTGCAACCATACACACTCATGCGCCACAGAAAGCTGCATACTTGCATTCTACTCTCCTATCAGGTGTCGGACTCAAGTTTATCAGTAGTCACCACCACTGCGTTGCCTACAGCTTCACAAAGCCAGGCAGGATTTAAAGTTCAATAAGCTGACACTAACTTTCCTCCCTGATTTGCACAGAAAGTTTGAAACAGAATGTTAGTGTTGATTCTTCTGGGTATCAGTATTGCTCCCTAGCCTCTACTGCGGCATTTGAAAAACCTTCTCATTCTTATTAATAGTCTAATTTAGTCTCTTGCCATAGTACTAAGACATAACATGAATGTCTGTCTGTCCGTCTGTCAACTTCAAACTCGCCGACCCAAGGAAGTGCCAAGCAATTCAATAAAAGTGTAGTTTTAAGACATAAGACTTTACAAGAAGGCACTATGGTCACTAGTCTGAATCCCTCTGGATGATCGTCCCAAAGCTTAGGGGCCCTAGCTTCTTTAATCTAGACACGGGAATGACTAGAGGGCCATATGTCAGTCTGAGGAGCTCAACTTTGTGATTAGGATTGTAGGGAATTAGATTGATAATTACTAGATTGGCCAGCCCCAAACAAGCCTTAAAAGTGAATAAATAACATATTTTCAAATACCAATTCCAAAACAAACTGGCAGCCATTGTAAATATTCTAAAGGAGTGATGTGATTTGTGGAGAAAATAATGTTTCCACAAAAAGTGAAATTCCACAAAATTGATGGATGGATGGAAGGATGGGGATGCACCACAACAAGGCCTGGGCCTGAACCTATAAATATGATTTAAAGCCCGCCGTATGTAATCTCCATTCTGATTTTCTGACGTGTATACGGCATGCTCTGACACAGGGTTAAGGACACAGGATAATGGTGCCATGGGGACTCATTATTGCCAAGTTTTGATATCAGATCAATATGGCAGGGCAGTGCTCTCTGGTGAACAAACCCTCCACCCCACACACCTAAACATGAAGTCAAGCTCAATGAAACAAGAAGGCCCACTGAACTGCATTACAGGAGACGAGTGAATCAATTTGGGTGGTGATACTGCTAGTGTAATGGCATACACATAGAGGCAGCAAAGTATAATCCCTGTATGAGAGATTGATCACATTTACAGTCCAAAGACACATTTTTCACTTTACACATTAGATGCTTTGACGTACTGTATTATTTAACAACAATAACAGCGACGATATTTCTTGGTGAGGTTATACCATACCGTGCAACACTAGGAGGACAGAGTAGAATCACAAAATGTATTTACAATCCATGCAACATTTCTGCAATGATATCTACAGTATAAAGCTGCAGCCTCAACAATGTAATATTGTGTATTTTTGTTTAACCACTTAAACCCTCTATTCTTAGTAGAGGGACTTGAGTTACAGCTGTACTTTTTTCCATCTACAAAGGCAATTCCCAAATTCTGGGGAATGCCTATTCCCCCCAGAATAACTGACTACTGTCCAACCAACGCGAAAGGTTCGGAATCTCCATATGCGGAGTCCTGACTACTAATTGAAGCCAATGGACGCCGAATCCAAATTGGCCCGAATCGCATGGATGAGCCCTGAAAGCACATGGTTGGTGCTACAGACTCCAAATTTCGCACACAGATAGCTCAGACCTTTGCCTACGATCTTAGCTAGGCCTCGACCCGACCCGATACACAGTTTTTCGGATCCGGCACGAAAGGTTTGGAATCTCCGTATGCGGAGATGACTGACATCGGGCTGTTCCGGAGCAAGTGCTGACTCATTGTGACATCACTTCATAAAAGGCATCACATACACTAGATGAGTCAACAAAAAATCTCTGAGTGTGGCATAAACTATAGTCTTTCTTCCTCTCACTCCGAGGTGACAGATGAAAGTATATAAGCCGGCTTCTAAGCTAAGTCCAGCACTCTTGACAGACCTCTGCATATAGTCTATAAGCAGCTCTCAAAAAGATGAGTACTCCAGAAAAGCTACCAAAGCTAAACCCCGGTGAAGGAGAAATAATTCGTAACAACTTGGTACTTCTAAATTATCAGTGCAAGTTCATGGAAAGCCGGAAGGAATTGCAGGAGCAGGCCTTCAAGACATCGACTCAAGTCCTTCTTTATATACTGGAGCAGGAAAAAAGAAAAATGAACCAAAGAATTACAAAACTCGATTGGGATGCGAAATGGAAAGCTAATAAGGCTGTTGCTGGGGATCAGATGGGACAGTCAACATCTGCTGGCCAGACAGGAGGAGCAGACGGAGGAGGAGACAGTGTTCCTGGGGAGCAGATGGAACAGTCAACATCTGGTGGGAAGACAGGAGGAGCAGACAGAGGAGGAGACAGTTTTTTTGATGAGATCGGTGATGAAGAATTAATTAACTGTGCTGCTTTTACTGAAGAAAACAAGGATCAGTCAAGATCTGAGTTGGATGAGGTGCAGACGGGGGAGACAAACATAGACAAGCTAAATCAACAGCACAAGACCAACAAAAAACAAGTTCTCCAAAAAAACTCAAGCTGAACTCTCCCGCTACAAAAAAGAAAAGAGCAACAAAGCGTGGGACTGGGATTATGACTTGAATGATGCAGATTTATGCAGATGCAGTAGACACAACATTTATACACAATCAGGTACTACTTGCAATTGAAAACGAGCTCTCGCAAATGGGAGGTAGTCTATCCAAACACAATGATATGCCACAGCCAAGACCACTAACTGAGCAGGAAAAACTGACACAAATCTTCAGATCTGAAAAATTCAACATAACACAGCAAGAACAAATTGTAAAGTCACTTGCTCCTAAGCTCAATGGAGAACAAATGGCACTCTACGAAGCTGTCTATCAGGCAGTACATGCACCAAAAGAAGAAACCATCACACGGCAGTTCATTCTAAACTCCCCAGCAGGTTATGGCAAAACCTTTACCTTTAAGGAAATTGCAGCTAAGATTTGCGCAGAGAATGGCATTGTACTGTGTGTGGGCAGCACAGGCTTAGCGGCACAGAACCTGGAGGGTGGTAGGACAGCTCATTCAAGATTTAAGATCCCAATCCCCATTTTTGAAGACTCTGTCTGTGCCATCAACGCCGAGTCCTCCCTGGCTAGGCTCATCAAAGAGAGCAACTTGATAATCTGGGACGAGATATTCAGTGTTAACCGATTTAATGTTGAGTGTGTGGAAAGAACACTGAGGGACCTCATGCACTCACAACAACCTTGGGGTGGCAAAACTGTCCTTCTGGGTGGAGACCCTAGGCAGACACTCCCTGTTATTAAAAGAGCAAGCAGAGCCCAGATAGTTACAGCATGCATCCAGATGTCACCACTGTATCCTCCCATGAAGCACCACAAGCTTAACATCAACATGAGGACAGAAACAGCTGAAAGGGACTTCTCCAACTATCTTCTTGCTTTAGGGGACGGAAAACTCCCTCACGAGGACACAGAAGTTCAAATCCGAATTCCACCACAACACTTGGTTAAGGATCTGAATACTCTGATTTCTTACACCTTTCCTGACCTGCAAAATGGATGTATCAACAAAGACAACCTTCTCAAAGGCACTGTATACACTCCTCTGAACAATGACATCCGAGAAATCAACAACATATGCTTGGCTGACTTACCTACAGAATAGAGAGTCTACCTTTCAGCCGACTCAATTCAGGAGGACGACCACAAGGATTACGTGACTGTGGAATTACTCAATTCACTGACACCCTCTGGAATCCCTGATCATAACCTCAAATTGAAAGTAGGCGCACCAGTCATGCTGCTTAGAAACCTGCAATCAGGTCCTGACCGGACCGCACTCTCAAGAATGGCACCAGAATGGTGGTAATGCAAATGATGGACAGAGTCATTGAGTGTGAGATTGCAGTAGGCACAAACAGGGGTGAAACAATCTTCCTACCAAGAATACCTCACTATGACAGAGGTGAGCTTCCCTTCACCTTCATTAGACGACAGTTCCCTATCCGCTTAGCATTCTCTGTTACAATCAATAAGGGTCAGGGCCAAGAGAATGAACAAGTTGGCATCTACTTGCCTAAACCTGTGTTCGCTCATGGCCAACTCTACACAGCCTTCTCTAGAGGAAAGAGAGCCAGCGCTGTAAAAGTTTTCATTGTGGATAATGACAAGGGCATTACTGACAACATTGTTTATAGCGAACTCCTTTAGGATAATGGGCATAAATGGACACAGACAGACACAGAGATCTCCATATACGGGCATAAAAGGGACACACCCAGACACATACAGAGATGTCCATATATCACAGACACAGATAGCTCCATATATGGGCATAAATGCACACACAGATGGGCATAAATGGACACAGGCAAACAGATGGCCAAAACGGGTCCTATGACAACAGGTATAATGGGGTTTGATTTAAAGGGTGGAGCATTCATTCCCTATTTACATCGTTCCTGTGTAGGCCGGTCCCCGACTAGACCCTCGGCCACCCGAAGGGCTAGACCCTCGCGGCCGAGCTTCTAGTTATAGTAATACAAACAGTCTGCAGTGGGTGTATAATATAGACAACACCTCCAAGTTGTGTTTGTTATTCTGGGGAAACAAACATTACGATGTCACAAAGATATCTGGCTAATATGGAGACTCATTATGTCACCGGACATCAAACTGTAAACTGGACAACTGTTATAATGTCACCATTGGCACAATGGTAAATCATTATGGTATCATAGAGACACATCTGGCTATTGTTGCTGGCCAATTCTAGAGGCAACATTTCGTAATGAAACTGTGTTCAGTTTATAGAATAATGTGCTGTCATGCAAGGTTTTAAATCGTAGCCCATGTGTAAGCCTGACATATTTTTGATTGGCCCCAGGTGTTTGTGAATAAGTCTATGATGAGGACTTTGTATAGGCTAGGTTTCAAATTGGTAATGGCAAAAAGCTATTAACTGCCTTTCAAAATGTCAAAAATGTAATTTTACAAAAGCTTCAATAATTCCTACCCTTTATGTGAACAAAACACTTCCCAACATGTCACGGTTCTTACAGTATATACTGAGAGTGGCAGGCTATAATTATCACAGCATTTGAACTCCTGTTGGTAGCATCTGCCAGATGCAGTCTGACAAAGCAATAGGGCAGAGACAGAGCTGAGTTGTAGAGGAAAGTTATTCTCCACAGTAAAACTAATGATGATGCTTTCTCTTTTTGCCTTATAAAGGAGAAAAAAGGGAAGAGATATTGATTGCGTGACTCATTTCTAAAGGTCCTAAGTGAGGTCCCTCTACCCTTGACGACGAACCTAATGTTCTTCTGCATCTTCAGTGATTATTTCAAGCTACTTTCATGCCATTCATTATTCCATCCTAACTGAAAGGATTATAGAGCAGCGGCCTTCAAACATGAATTGAGCTGGTTTTATATTGATCTGACAGAAGACAGTAATCTATAGTCTCTCTTGGCCTCTCTGCCCAAAACCAAGGCCATGCTCCAACTCTCTGTACTTAGAGCAGCATTGGTTTTCAGTTTGTTACATTCTGTGACTCCAAGACCTGCAACATACCTTAAAAGGGGACAATTCTGTGACTGTGTTCAAAGTTGCCTACTATCAGTTGCCTACGAAATTATTCCACATTCTTCCAAATGTTTTTCAGACGAAACCATCAAACAGTCTTCTCTCTGTGAGCTCCTTTTGATATTTGACAGTTTTTAAGTAAGTATTGACTGTCATAGCTGCATATCACAGGGTTTCTCAGCACTCACTTTGTGCATGTAATGCTTGTTGGCTTCTTTCTGATGTCTGGCTGTTGCTTGCCGTACAGCTATTTGTTAATGTCGTTATTCTGTCCGATCCATGGTGTACACATTGTGTTAAAGGTTTGTTTGACAAGACGTCATGCCCCCTGTATTATGGAGTTCCTTTTAAATGTTGACTTAAGTCAGCCACCCTTACAGCCACACATCAAGCCATTTGCCTGATGTGTGGATATAGCCTACAGTATGTCTGTCATAATGTAGACTGAAAGAACGAGCCCAATCGATGGTCTTGAAGGGCGGAGCCAAACCCAGGCGCTGGATTCCAGCGCCTGGGTTTGGAGCACTCTGATTGGTTAGGAGATAACAAGGTCCTAAGACCAGCGTTCCTGCAAGGTTCTCCCAGGCTTTTTTTCTTTTGAAAAAAAAAAAAAGGCATGGGTTTCCGAGGCTAGTCATAATGCAACAAGAAAAGCCTGAGTTTGACTTGGTTGCACACAGATTTTTTTTTTTTAAATCTACAAGCTCACAATGCATCACGCACAGTCCACGGACACGCACACATACGTACAAATACCCAGTTTTCAGTAAATCCATCAGATGGCTAAACAGCATCTACACAGTGAAACAGGGTGCTAATTAAAATAGTCTACTGAGATGTGTAGGCCTACTGGGAATGCATGTATTATGTAATGACAAACAAAGTCACTGACTTTGACCAAAATAAAAGTTTTGTTGTCTGTGTTTGCGGTCTGTCTGACTCGCTGACAGCATGGGGAAGGGGGGGGGGGATTGTTTGCAGAGGCAGTTTTATTTTAAGATCAGCATCACTGGCTTCACTGACAGCTGGGTTGCAAGAGGTCAGCTTGTATTATCCGGATTCTCTCATGGTCCGATTAGACTGCCTGCTGACAGACATCTACCAATCCGCAGCCAAGAGCAATCCAGGCCGAACAAATTAACCCACTTAGACCCTATATTCTTTGTTGATGGAGTCCCCAGGGGCCTATACTGCCCTATAAAGCCAAAGTGCAGTAATATACGCAAAGAAACAAAACAGAAAAAAAGGCTTTCAGTTTCAGTTGGCCAGCCAAATGGGTTATTGATATATACTTTATACAGTGATTATAAAGTGATTTTGGCACCATATCTGTTCATGAGGTAATTGTTTATACCACATAATCATGAAGGCTGACATGACATTTGAGACAAATGAATAAGTCGATGTCTAAAAAAATACAGATACTGCACCTTGGTTTTGTCAGACAGTATAGGCCTATACTAGGCTCCCAATTATTTCCCTCTACAGCAAATCTCTTAAAATATTCGATCTCCAATCTCGGATGCTTTCGCCGAATGTTTGACCCTGAATAGGAATGCTAAGGTTCATGTGGTTAAAAGTAAAACCCACCGTGGCATACATACGTATATACTGAGCGTACAATTCATAGGTAGCATACATGGAATTAACATGACATTAATCCCTCGTGTCTTTAGACTACCGGAGAGAGAGACAGAGATCCATAAAGGGGGAGATATACACAGAGGATTAGCTAGAAAGGAGGGATGGAGGGATCTAATTCCTGCACGTGTCAGCCCATGACACTGCTTGAATGCAACACTGTCCTCAATGGTCCATTCAGTTTTAAAACCCACGTGACAGCCTTGTAACTGGCTCAACTTAGCATGTGTACATGTTATTCTATATGACTTGTGTGTCCAATGCACGGTGTGTGGCTGCTCTGGCTGATGTGGAACAGTAGCACAGATGTTCCAGGGATTACAACTATTTCTACACTACAGCATGGGGCGCTGCTGCGGACCATTCAGAAAAAAACAAAAAGGCACAAAAATAAAGACAGAACTCATATTTCACACTCAATTCTCTCATTGGTCTGTCTCTTATTTTAATCTTCTCTTAGGGGTGGGTCCATTTTTGCACTCTCAAGGGTATACTCTTTTTTAAACTTTTGATGCTGTTATTGTAGCGGTCCCGGCTGGCCATTAAAAGGGTGAAGTCTGACTGATGATTTTGTGGTGGTTCTTTATTAAATCAACGTAGAAACTGGCAAAGAAAACACAAAATACATAACATAAGTCATCAAATCTCAAATGGCACAATACATTTTCCCATAAAATCCATGGGCCTATATCACAAAATTAACTTACAGAATGCATAAACCATCTTATAGATAAATACATGAAAAGGTAAATACATGAAAAGGGTACAAACTATAGCAATAACCCTCAGACAATAAAAGCCAACAATAAGATCACTCAGATAACAATAAGACCATGTAAACAGTGCAACAAATCCAACAAACAGAGACATATACCTTGTTCCCCTTCCAGCTAGGTGCTAATTGTGGTAGACAGTGGCATGGTGTGTGGCTTCCATTCATTCCAAGTTTGTCATTTTAACCTTCCGTCCGTCACCCATCCTTCCAGGGTCCATTGGCGTCCGTCCTTAACCCATCCTTCCAGGGTCTATTAGTTTACAAACATTTTTTCAAAAGGCCCCCTGACCACAGCCCCACCCTGGCATCAGCACCAGGTGAACTTGATTACTCTAATTGCAGCTGATTTGCTCAGCAGGAAACTCTTCAAGTAAAAGCCTCACAGACCTGATGTTTTGGCAGGAAGTCCTTCAAAATAAAAGTATCAGGGACGCCACATTTATACTCCTGGAAACCCCCCTTCGGGTCCGTTACAGTTATGACTATAGACATGGTTGACACCAGGAAACCCCTTGAGATTAAAACATTTTCAAGGGAGACCTGCAGGTGGCACACCATTACAAGGTTATACAAATTATTACATGTAAAAATGTGTAATGTGTAAATTTAATCCCTTTATCCATATTTTATACTTTGGCTATTCAAATCCATAACAGTGCCGGCTCAAAGTGGCGCTGTGAGCTTGTACATTTTTTTTTATTATTTTGAAAGATATCGAAAATGTTTGAATTCTTTTAACACAAATCTTCTTTTCTGGGGTTCCCTGGCACAAAACCTTTTCAGATGGGGGTCCACGATCAAAAACTAAATAAAACAAGGAAGGAAAATAGAGGACGTTATAAATAGACAAGGGACAACAGATACACTAAATACAGTTTAGAAATAGCAATTGCACCAATCAGTTACACAGCTTTGAACTATCCCAGGGTGACAATCCTTAAACACACGAAAATAGCCGTTCTACAAGCTTGTAGATATGCTATTTTAGTTTTTTAATTGTGACGTTATTTTTTATTTAAATTGTTTTTATAATAATAAAGAAATTCGCCCATAAAGGTGTGCCCAAAATACTGACGCCTGTTTTAAATTGGTTTAGCTGTAGTGTTCTGGAGGTTATTCCATGATCAGGGTGCAAAACAGGACAACGGTGCTCTACCAAGTTCAGCAAATCCTGGGTAGGCTACCTGGTGGAGCAGAGCAGTCATCTAGTTAGTGGAGCAAGAATCATAACAGCTGTTGGTGAGTGATAAGAAATTAGTTTACATCTAATCAGGATTGGTGTCAAATGTCTATGTGGGACTAGACTTTGTACTTGCCTGTCGGGTACAATGAGTTACATTCTACTACTGACACTGTATCTGTTAGCTTTTGCATGAAATAATGAAGTGGGAAAAGCCATGGGTTTAGAAAAAGGAAAACAGTGACTTAATACTTCATTCACATTGTTTTATTGTCATAAACCTCTATCATATACATACAGTACAATATGCTCAAGACAGACCTTATGGCACATCCATTTTTGTTGTACATTTTGCAGTCATTGGTATTGCTGTGAGGCTACCTGTACAGTTGAGTAAAGTGACAGTTTCAGATCCATTGTTTAGATAGATATACTAGGTGGATAGTCCTCGATGGGCAAGATTTTAAGGTTGCTACAGCAAAAAACACATGCACTGTCAGTTATATATTCCACTGGGCTGGGGTGCATCAAACATCCATTTACACAGACCAATATTGGAGCAGGGAGCAGTGCGTATTTTTTCTTTTCTTTTTTTTACCCCCTCAGTTGTTCATATCTTGGAACACTCTACAACAGTGGCTACCATGATTCAGAGACGCTACAGAATGCACCTGGTTTGGTTCCAACTCAGCATCTCAGCATTAATATTCATGACAAATGATGGTCTTCAAGCTTGGCTTCAACCCTGCCTACAGAACTGCAACCACACCTAAAATAAGCTATACACACTACAATCCTCAGTGTTCATTTATACCTTTGTAACCAATGTAACCAGCGTAACCATGCAGTTAGACCTGCCTGGTCTAATTTAAGGACCTGGGTCTGCAATGATCACAACCCAATTGAAAACATATCAGACAACACCTGATGACTGAGATGGCCCCATTACTTAGTCCTAGAACATTGACCAATTCAATCTTCCCCATGTTGCTACAGAGAACAACCTCTGTAAGCAGGACTCAAGGACTTACGGCTTAGGGGAGAGGGGACCCCTAACCTCTAAAGGTTAGGTCCCATTGACAGTGTAACCACTAGGGGTACAAAACTACAACTACAACTATCAATTATTCTATCTAAACTTGTTTGATTAGTCGAATAATTGAGCAGCATTGTTTTTTTCTTTTCTTTTTTATATATCAACAAATTGATATATAAATGCTAAACTACATCAATTAGTCTGATTAACCACGTAAACTCTATTTTATACTTCCACTATTTGTAAGTGATGGAAGTCACACAGAAATAGTGAAAATAGCCGATGTACAACCTAACAAGGCATCGCAATGTGTTGTGAGCTTGTAGATCTGTTATATTATTTGTTATTGCATTTGATTACTTTTTATAATTGATTAAATCGGTTACTTCGTTAACTGTTCCACAACTAGTACTAACCATATTTGTACATTCCCAGAGTAAAATTAACACTGAGGATTTCACTGTGTACTGTAGGACTCTGTGGTTTCAGTGAACCACTCACTTAACCCAAACCCTGTACATCCGGCAGATCTCTAGAGAGGAACACTGGTCTCTAAAAGGATCTAATAGTCAACTTTCTACTGCAATACAACTCTACTGTCAATACTAAAAGGAGCACTGCTTAAAAGTCCTACGGTAATTCACATAATTATGTACAAACTCTGCCGTGTATAGTAGGCATGCAGAGACTTCATGAGTAAGTGTGCATTTCCCGTCTGAGACTGCAGAGCGTTGTCTGAGATATAAAAATAAAACAGTGATAAGACCACTAAACACTATGTGCCACCATTACAGTCACTCGCCGAAAATAGCAGATCTACAAGCTGACCACGCGTGGCGGCGCACAATGCAACGTGCTGTCAGCTTGTAGATCGGCTATTTTCAGCGCTCAACAACGGAGTATGATTAGGCTTAAAAGTGCCACTTTCCCTTTTATGTTTGTACCATATCATTATTACGCCATTCATTAAAAACCATAGTCAGAATTTCAGTCAGGCTTAAAAAAAGAAAACATGTTCGACCTGGCAATTAAAACAAATATATGAAAAACACAGTGAAAGCACAAACAAACACACAATGCCTGACGTGGTAATGTGATATTTAAACTCATCGGCTCGACCAGCTGAGCAGAGTGTAATGAGTGTGTGTGTGCGCAGGTGTCTTTGTGCGTGTACAAGTTATGTGTATGTGTAACGAAGGAAGTGAAGAACAAAAGATTGTCACTGTGCAACGTCAAGTAAAACTGCTGTATCCCCTGTGATATATACTGTAGGTCTTTCTGTTCAAGCTGTCCAAGCGTTATGTTTTTCCCCTTAATGTCCGATTTGACGACTGAGAATGCTGTGTGTCGTTAAGCCTAAATTATACTGTACTTGCCCGATGGTGTCGCTCTTCGGAAATTTTCAAGATTTTCAAGCTAACAACACAAAGCAAAACTTTGCTAGCTTGAAAAATCAAAGAAACAGCAACATAACAACCAAAATACTTCTCTGACCACAAGTCAGTGGTAAGAGAAGTAAACCCCAACAGCATACCTCTCCTCCCATACACAGAACAATCCTGAGTTTTTCGAGTGTAAAAAAACTCTCAGAGTTACAATTGTAACGTTGAGGATTTTACTGTGTAGGATGATCAAGGGTCGTCAGGTGGTGTGGAGCAGAGACGGGCCTGTGTTGTGACGTGTAGCAGACATGCAGCAGGTCATACGTCCGAAGGCCTTGATGACCTGACAACAGCTATGCGGGGTGGTCTTGATCCCTCGATCAGTGGTTCTCAAACCTTTTAATTTCAAGGACCACCAGTTTAGTAGGTATTAGACCCCCATAACTCGAAGAGTGCACAAATTTGTGCACAGATTTGTGCACTCTCAGAGTTACAGACCTGTAAGGGTCCATATGGTTCTTTACTATCAACAAGTTAGCTGGGGACCCCCTGGAACCCCCTCAAGGACACCTGGGGGTCCCCGGACCTCACTTTGAGAACCACTGCCCTAGATGACCTGACAGCAGCTGTGTGGGGTGGGCGTGCAGAGCAGGCCCTCCTTTGGGCTCCGGTGGATGTTGACGGACAAAGTCTTGTCGGACAGGGGAAGCTGCAGCACCCGGTTCTTCAGGTTCCTGTGGTTCTCCCTGGCCAGGTCCAGCTCTCCCAGCCTCAGCGTGCCCGAGCAGGGGCCTCCTTCAAGTAAGGGATCTCCCAAAAACGGGTCCCCACCCAGCGGAGGCTGTTGGCGATGGTGTTGTTGGTTCCCCCTGGGTGACGGGCCGCCCAGGAGCGAGACCTTGTCCAGGCTACCCGTGGAGCCGCCCATGCACATCCTCCACATGGGTCGGTCCTGGGGATCGTTGGGCCCCACGCTGCCTCCTCCTCCTCCTCCCCCACCTCCTCCTCCCCCCGTCAGGCTGTGGAACTGGGTGCTGAGACACAGGCTCATCAGCTTCAGGCTCTCCACCAGCCCGCTGGCCGCTTTGGCCGGGCCCTTCCCTTGGCCCGACCCCGGGCTGGTGCAGTTGGACGGGCTGCACTGCCCCGTCCCCCGCTTCTCTCCCTCCTTAGCCTGGCGTTTCACGTCACTCTCGCCCCTACCCCGGTGTGTCTGTCGTTGACAACGACCCTCTAGGTCGTCGTCGCTAGTCACTGGGGAGCCGGGTGTCACCGAGGTGACCGGCGACGGAGCGGTGGGCGAGGGCGAGGGCGAGGCTGGTGGCGGTGATGGTATCCTAGGGGTCAGGCTGAGGCTGAGGCTAGGTTTTGGCAGCCCGAGTCCACACAGCCCCTTAACCTCCTCCTCTTCCTCCTCGCGCTCCTCTTCATGGATCTGGTTGAGGACCGGGGCGCTCATGCGAGACGTCAGGCGATTGGAAGCGGACGACGCAGACGAGGAAGAGGAGGCCGGTTTGCAACGAAGCACCACCTGCATGGGCAGCGCAGACGGAGACAAACGCCCCTCTTCTTCCTCTCCCTCTTCCTCCTCGTCCTCCTCCACACTGAACAGACTGGGGCTGCGCGTCTTACAGGGCGCCGCGGGGGCCAGAGGGCCCAGCCTAAGAGGGTTGAGGTGGGGCTTGACCAGAGGCCTGACCCCCCTCTCCTGGTTCTGTCGGCCAGGCTTCTGGTTTTCCTGCAGCTGGTTGAGGTCCAGCAGGGCGGTTTTGGGGCGGAGGCCACTGTGGAGGCTCTCGGCGCTGCGCGCAGGAGACTGGGGGCCCCCTGGGTGGGAGATGCCGGGACCCCCCAGCCCGTCACTCACATCCTGGTGCACGTCGACTCTGGTGGGCCAGGATTGCCTGTGAAGGGGTAAAAAAACGACAACACAGGTTAGGGTAGGTTGGGGAAAATATTATATTAAGCACATAGATATAGTGGTGTTGCTTCTCTTCCACAAACCAATTTTGAGTTTATTTCTCTGCCAAATGAAAGTTTCTTTTCCCCTGCAGCTGCCTTTAAACCTGGCGGAGAAGACAGGTTTAAAGGCACTTATTTGTTTGCATCAGGAAAACGTTTTCATCAAGGAACCACAATAAAGCTCAGCTTTGCTAAATCAATACCTTTAACCTCTAGTCTTAGTGAAACTGACATGAGTTACAGCTGCATTTTCCGTCCACACGTTTTTTCCGTCCACGCCAAATTTATTTGCCGAAAATAGCCGATCTACAAGCTCAAAACGTTTTTTGCCGAATGTTTCCCCCACAAAAGGCATGCTGAGGTTCAAGTGGTTAATAACATGTTTTTATTGTTTGCTGATTTTCTTTTCTTTTTTTTCCTGTGTTGTAAATCACTTTGTGACATTGTTTTGAAATTATTTTTCACTGTAAACTAATGTGCTAATTTAATTTTGTGTTGTATGACAGTGTCACGCAAGAATAGCGAATATTTCCACTATTTTTGACAATTGTTTGAAATCTTTTGCCTTTCATCTGCACTGAGTTGGGCTCTGCCCAGCGCAAGTGATCTTCTTGGTGGATTTTGGCCACAGGACCACAGCGGGAGTTCGGAGGTAACCAGCCCACCACACACCAGCCTTCATCCATTAATGGTTACTCATTCATCAGTCACTTCACGTTCATATGATGACAGCCCCAGGCTATCTGTCTCTCATAAACGTGGTGTCACAAGGCCGGCCACGGACCACGGGAGGATGCGCTCCTTTATTTTGCAAAACAGCAGAGTGTGCGTGTCTCCACTCAGCTGCGCACTGCTTATTCTCGGGGGTTAAATTAAAACGAAAACGTATTCCATTCATGACGATGTGATTGGTGTCATTCATGTAGGCTGCTACCCACTTGACAAAGTTTGTACCGTTACGGAATACATGAAAGACTGCTGTTTCCACAGTAAGTAGTTGCATGTACGTGCGTGCGTGCGTGCGTGTAGTCGGACGCGGACATGACAGGCAGCGAGGCGGGGGAAACTCTTTCTTATTGGCTTTCTATACGTTGTTGGCGTTTCGAGAATATTTAAGGGCGTGGATTGCTTGATAAATCTCACATGGAAGTGGGCGTAAGCTGATTCCTGGGCTCAAATTTAAGCTGGTTTGTACGTCCAAAATTGATAAAGGTTTCCACCGACAGTGTTTTACACTGTATATACTGCACCTGAATTGGGCCTTGCTGGGGCTGGCTGATCTCATCTGGCTGTGTTGCTCTCTCTCCTGTCTCTCCCTCAGGATCCGTTCAGCCAACAGGAAGTAGGTGGCTGTGATGTGGTTGTACTTGTCTGACTCCAGGGCCCTGGACCGAGCAGAGGGAGAGGGGCGGAGAGAAAGAGAGAGTTAAGGCCAATACATGCTCCTTCTGACATCGGAAAAGAATTCCGGTTCGGACAGGCTTTCCAAACTATTTTGGAGAGTCGGGGGTGCAATCTGGGGGTGCACGGTTTCTGAGAAACCGTTCTGAGACCGTGCATCCGCGAAGCTCAGAATGACGTCAATTTGTAGTTATATCACCTTCCTTTGCGAAGAAAAGGAGCAGGTATTGCATTAAAGTGAAATTGAGAGAGAGCGACAGGGAGAAAGATTCATTTGTATTCACACCCGGGCGCATGCGCGCGCACACACACACACACACACACACACACACACACACACACACACACACACACACACACACACACACACACACAGCTGCTCGGCATCCAGAAAGTGATGCTGACTGCGAGTGAAAACGGGGTGACGGGGTTGGAAAACTAATCAGATTTGGCCACAGCAGAGGACTGATGACTGCCAGCAGGTTGCTAGTAGGCAGTTAAACTGATGACAACCTTCAGATGGACCTGGCACCAGCTGGACTAGTGCATGAATGCAAATATCCTAAAATCAAAAGAGGAAATAATGGTTACATTGCATGTATGCAGGATTCAATTGGGGGCGGTGGGGGGAAAATCCTTGCCTCTGCTTTTGATGCTTGCCCCCCCCCCCCCCCCACACACATGTTAAACACATATGCATTGTGTGTGTGTGTGTGTGTGTGTGTGTGTGTGTGTGTGTGTGTGTGTGTGTGTGTGTGTGTGTGTGTGTGTGTGTGTGTGTGTGTGTGTGTGTGTGTGTGTGTGTGTGTGTGTGTGTGTGTGTGTGTGCGTGTGTGCGTGTGTGCATGTGTGCGTCATACTCAGTTATAGTGTCTCGGTCTGCAATGCCGCCCAGCACCATGCGCTGGATGATGCCACCGTGCTCCTCTTCAGACAGGCTGCGGTGGGACACCAAGGGGGTGGACATCTTGGTGGCAGGGGACGGGTCAACACCCTGCAGCCAATCGTGTCCCTCGATCAGCTCCAGAGAAGCCCTCTTCTTGGGGTCCCTTTGCAGCATTTGCCCTATAAGACTGGAGAGTCACAGTGATTTAGTGGTCAGTTGATGTAAGAGGGACTCTCATTGGAAGTTATGCTGCCATATTGTTTGCTATACACATTCATAATCAATGAATAACATGTGCATGTGTGCATCAGGCTCCATGTTTGCAAAGTAGCTTTAAATATTTTAATTACTTGAGGTGTGCTTGATTTAATTCTACACTTAACACATATAAACAAACCCCACAAACTAGACCGAGATAGAATCATCTAAAGCAATTCACCACTATACATATTCAAAATTAATTCACGCTAATCCGCCCTGGACGGCTTCAAAACACCATGCAAACATCACAGTGTTAAAAATAGAGAGCGGATTCTAATGGATGCATTAGACACACTTAACAGCACTGCATCTCTGCTACAGCAGCTGACTGCAGTACAGAGTGAAGCAGGACAGGAGGGGGGGGGGGGGTGGCAGAGAGAGAGAGAGAGAGAGAGAGAGAGAGAGAGAGAGAGGTAGGGAGGGAGGGAGATGGAGAGAGGACAAGGAGGACAAAAGAAATGCACTCTCCACTGTTTCTCTCGTCTCCATCTCTTCACACATCTATAAACATGAAATATGCAGCACCTGCACTGAGTACTCTGTCCCTCTGTGTGTGTGTGTGTGTGTGTGTGTGTGTGTGTGTGTGTGTGTGTGTGTGTGTGAGTGTGTGTGTGTGTGTGTGTGTGTGTGTGTGTGTGTGTGTGTGTGTGTGTGTGTGTGTGTGTGTGTGTGTGTGTGTGTGTGTGTGTGTGTGTGTGCTTGTATTACTATACTTGTGCGGGCCAAATTTCCACACAAGTTTAGTAGATTTTAGAGAAATAGACAGTAGAATTTGAGAAATAGACAGTGAGGACAATTTTCCTGGTCCTCGCCAAGAGAAAAGCTTGTTTTTTAAGATTTGTAGAGTTAGGCTTACCATTAGGGAAGGATTCAGTTTGGGGTTATGATTAAGATTAGGCATTTAGAGGTTAGGGTTAGGGGTTATGATTAGAGTTGAGCCTGATTTGTACATAGTTGCGTGCTGGTGTAAATAGCAGATAGCAGTAAATAGTGTGCCACTGAAAATAGCAGTCTACAAGCTCACAACGACATTTTGAGCTTGTAGATTGGCTATTTTCGGGGCTTCTGTGCTTTAGGGTTATGGTTACAAACGGCATAAAAAGAAGGTCAAAATGTCATAAAATGTTGCGTGCGTGCGTGCGTGCGTGTGTGTTACTCACTCTCTACATTCAGGGGAGATGTGTGGGGGCACTGTGTATTTGCAGTCCATGATCATAGTGAGTGTCTCACTGTCATTGGTCTCCTGGAAGGGAGGCTGGCCACACACCAACATGAACAGGATCACACCCAGACTCCAGATGTCTGCACACAACCAGAGAGACAAACACGTGAAACAAAGATAGACAGAGAGAGAAAGAGATAGAGACAGGGACTCGAGCCACAGCTTTTTGAAAACATTGAACTTATAAACAAAAAAAGAACAGAAAAAAATAACTTTTTGATATGTAAAAATGTTAGAGTATATTAAACTTAAATAAATAAAAGTATTGAACAAGCAACCAAGTTAAAGAAAACACACAAACTGAACTTTCAACATTTTATTTAACCCCCTATTCAAAGATTTTCAAAAATATCTACAAGCTTGCAATGCATCGCAATGCACCGCGTTATGAGCTTGTAGAAAGAATTTTAAAGGTTAAAAATCATGCCCCATCAGCTGCATAGTTGCTGATACCGATATATAGAGAGAATATTAGAGCATGGGCTTATTTATCATTTCAACAAGATAAGATCAAATTACACAAGTAATGTCAATATGACTGGGATACCGGGTTGTAATTTAATGCATGAACCCTTTTCAATGCTTTTTTATTTGTAAATATGTGTATATAATAAAACATATATCCCCTATCGAATCTCTTAATTACACCAACATTGTTCATGTGAAGCAGTTTGATCATGCTTATTTATTGAAATGATAAAAATCGCTATTGTCATTTTGCGCTCTGGGTCTCCCGCCGGTGTAAGCGAGCCCCTCTGGCCAGGCTCATAGCTCGCTGGCCGGTGCATGACTGGGGACAGAAATCTATGTATGTGTGTATGTGTGTTCGTCTGTTGCAGTTCATTCCCTGTGCTGCTGAAATGCCTGCGTTTGGCTATGTTATCGATTTGTGTTCCGCCCGCCCAGAGCATGGGAACGAATTTGCAAGCATGCCATTGGCTGTCAATCGGTCCAGTCATCAATAGGTCGCGGGAAACTGCCCAGTGACGTCAATCTCAGGACGTCTGAATGTAGGACTGGTATCCCAGTCAAAAAACATGGTGTGCACATAATATGCAACACAACGACAAAGGTGACAGAAAAAGAAACAAACATAGACACAGCCAACAGAATCAGAGAGAGAGCAGTAGATAAGCAGAGTAAGCCTGGTGAGCTGGATATGTTGGTGAACCATGTACTGTAGTTGATAAAGGTGACCTTGATATTAAATATAAAAATCCATCCTCCCACATTCAAATGAAGCATGAATCATATTTGATTGGAGCCATTTCCGTAAATATACACTAGCCTAGGTCAGGATGCATCTGCCTGGGGCTTTTGCATTGCTGCCTGCTGCTGGCTCCGCACGCACGCATGCACGCGCGCGCGCGCACGCGCACGCGCACACACACACACACACACACACACACACACACACACACACACACACACACACACACACACACACACACACACAGAGAAAGTGGGTTAATGTGCTTGTCCTTCAGCAGCGTCACGCACATGCTAATTTTATAGAACAGTCGCCTCTGTCCGAATGGGCATTTCAAAGAGAAAATGTGTCCTAAAGACATTTGACCATGTGACCTTGTCAATGACATGGTCCACTGACACATATTCTGTGTGCATGTTAGACAATGGCAAATAGCATGTATCCAATAGGCTACATTAGCAGTAGCACTGAACCACCACTGCCAATCGCTATAGCAATTCACTTTAGGCTAATTCTAGGTCAAATGCCGTCCACTTGGCCACAAACTTTTAAAGAGGTTGAGTTAAACATTTTATGTTTTTTTGTAAATGAATGCCCTACTTTGTCATACTACAGTGTCACAAAAAAAATAGCAAAAATGGCAGATCTGCAGGCTCAAAACACGTGGATGCGTTTTGAGCCTGTAGATCTGCATTTTTTGTTCATTTTAAATTTGAATCCTGAAAAGTAAAAGTTTTGGACATATGAGGTTTCCACCCGACAGCAATGATATATCCTCTGCATTTAACCCATCCTAACTATTGAGAGCAGTGAGCAGCTGCCGGGGAAGCAGTTGTTAGGGATTCAGTGTTTTGATCAAGAACACTTTGACGCCATGCCGGGAGGATCTTGGAACAAACTGGGAGCAAACTGGTAGCATTTCCCTTTCTTCTCAGCCACTGCCCCCCCCCCCCCCCTAGATATGGGACTTTCACATGTATTGTTACATACCTTCACATCAGAGTATTTAGATTTTCATCCTGTAAGTAAACCAACAGGTTTATTGTAGGCGGTGGGTATTTATTCCAACGTAGCTGTGAAGGAGTCCTTTAAATTGCCTTCACAAGCCCCCACCACCACCATCATCTCCTATCGAATGTATCCTAGCAACCATGACCGTAGTCATTCATTACTACGTCAGAGGTCCAGTCACTTCCTTGATAACTTCATTTATAAGCCAGATGGTTCAGACATCTCTGAATAACATTGCTCTCTCTCGACATTTAATATTGCTGTTGTTAACTGCTGCACATGGCTGTTGAGCATAAACTACCCCTTTCACCGTCTCTTAGAGATAGGGCATTACTCACAGTTAATCAACACTCCTTCCTTTTGTCTGACCCATCTAACCGCAGGCCAAGATCTGCATTCACCATCTTTCACTGCCGGTAGGAACTAAATAACAAGTCTTCTCCTTGTACCGCACAGGAATGCGGCAGAAGCTCACAGAGGCCAAACTGGATTTGTTTACCACTCCTCTTTATCAACCAAGCGCATCTCACAGGGAGCTCTGAAAGGACAGGACGTGTTTCTGTAAAATCTAGCAGTATTTCGGGCATAGTGCTACCTGGCAACGAACTGGCACACCCCAACAGCTGACAGCCACCCAGGATTCGATCACACTCGGCCCGGTGACTCTGAGGCCTCTAAAGACTTCAGTGTTGTGCTGAACACCCGGCTGAGGTTCTGCTGATTCCATATGAATCTATTTTATTCTACTGAAAGCAACAATCGCACAATGTAACATCCAGGATGAATGGAAAGTCCTTACAATCTTCTCAACTGACTGAGCAATAGAGCAAAGAGTCAGACATGTGAACGTGCATACACTATTCCAGAGAATTATGGGTATTAAGCGTAGTAGTAAGTACTGTAGTCGATTTTTATGCTATCAGTTAGATTAACACTCAGGATATTGCCATGTAGTAGACACAAATGTACAGTATATATGCAATAATTTGTAATCTGGGTCAAGGGCTCAGGCTGGGCTTTTAAATGGACAGCTGACTTTAGATATTCAGTGCCGGCCAATGCTTGCAAGCTATTTGTAGCTCGCACGCACGCACGCGCACGCGCACGCGCACACACACACACACACACACACACACACACACACACACACACACACACACACACACACTCACACTCACACTCACACTCACACTCACACTCACTCTCTCTCACACACACACACACACACACACACACACACACACACACACACACACACACACACACACACACACACACACACACACACACACACACACCATTTGCAGCCATTGCTCAGCTCATCTGCTCTGCACACAAAAAAAACTGAGGTGGCAGATAAAGTAGAGAGAAAATAGCCACAGCTTATCCACTCAGTCAGAAAAAATGGAAAGCGCTTCTGCTGCTGTGCTCTTGCTCCTCTGCTCTCCTTTTATTTATTTATTTTTGCTGTAATGCAAAGGCCTCTGGCTAGGGAAGAATGATCTCTCTCCCCCGCTCTGAACGTCAGTACGATCTCCACGCTTCTGTTTGTTTTATTTCTTTTCTGTTGCATTTCAATATCTCAACTGTGGCTGAGCTAGGATCAGCACCGCTGTCAGAGGGAGAGAGAAGGAGCATAGGGTAGGGGGATTGAGGATCACACAGTGCAGAAGACAATCACTTAACTACATGAACCTAGCGTCCCTATTCTGGGGGGAATATTTGCCCGACAATAGCCGATCTACTAATAGATCGGCTATTTTGGGGGAAGAGATTTGGTGCGGGGGGGGGGGGGGGGGGGGGAGCACCAAATACAGAGCTGAACTGACCCTGGTCAACTATTACTAAGTATTACTAAGTATAGAGGGTTTAGAAAACCAACCTCACGCTGACATGCCATCAGCGTTTACTTTATTAATAACACAACATCTTACACACACACACTATAATATAATTTTAAAAACATCCCACACACAGGCCCTCGGGTGGCGCAGTAGTAAAGTAGCTGCCCACCACCACGGAGTCTGGGGGTTAGAAGATTAGAATCCACTGTGGTGCATCCGGCTTTGTCGAGCGTCTATACGAACACAATTGGCCCGTGTTCGGGGTAGGGAAGCCGAGGCAAGGACGGTGATAATTGATACCGCATGTAATCCTACGGGCTAGGCGGGAGGAGTAGGACGGAAGCTCTACGTCCTCCCGGTGGGGGCTCCTCACTGGCAGGTGAGGTGAGTCAGTATGATACCCTAACCCTAACAGCAGGAGTCAGTATGATACCCTAACCCTAACAGCAGTGACAACACACAGACATGTGTGCAGGGAGGAAATAGTTGGCATAATGACTAAATTGGGGAGAAAAAAGGGGTAAAAAGCAAAAGATCCCACCGACAAGCGCACAACACACGCACAAACCGAAACCGAAAGAAAGTTTCTCTCTTGTACCTGTACAGTATAGGGGATGTAAGTATTAAATCTTGCATCTTGATGTGGATAAAATGTGTGGTGTCCTACAAGCACATCTAAAGTGCTAAGGAGGTATTCTATTGCATGGATAAAATCTAGTTTATAAACACATTGGCATACTTGAGCCCTTGCAACATGTCCTTGCACCCTATCAGCTGGCTGATAGTGTGTCAAGTTGTCCGTCTCTCTGCCAAGATGTACAATGGATCATATCTGTTACATAGTCTGTGCGCAGGGCTATCAGAGGACGCTGCGTTCTGTTTTCATCTACTGGGAACACACACTGGACTATGGACTCAAAGTGACGTCAAAGAGTGTTGAAAACAGTCACAGGCACAGCATAGAGAGGAAACACACACACACACACACACACACACACACACAATAATATGTAGACAGAAATAACTACCACTGTTGAAAAATAACTTTAAAAAATCTCTACGTGCTGCTTATCCCTGAAATTCTCTCTCTCTCTCTCTCTCTCTCTCTCTCTCTCTCTCTCTCTCTCTCTCTTTCTCTCTCTCTCTCTCTCTCTCTCTCTCTCTCTCTCTCTCTCTCTCTCTCTCTCTCTCTCTCTCACACACGTTTGGTCTCTTTCACTCTGTCCTGTACACCGGTTCTCAAAGTGGGGTCCGGAGACCCCCAGGGGTCCTTGGGGGGGTACCAGGGGGTCCCAAGCAAAATTAGTTCATATAGCGTCACACAAATTTTAACTACTTTAACCATATTTCATACTTTGGCTATTGAAAAATAGCAGATATACAAGCTCATAGTGCGGCACCGATGTAGATCTGCAATTTTTTTTTGCAGATCTACAATATCAGATCTACCGCAGCCAAATACATATCATTTTGGGGGTCCTTGACATGAAAATGTTTGAGAACTACAGCTATACACTCTCTCTCTCCATCTCACACACACTCACCCACGGCGGGAGCGTCATACTCGTCCCCCAGCAGTATCTCGGGGGCAGAGTAAGCCAGGGAGCCGCAGGAGGTGTTGAGGGCTGTCCCTGGCTGGAACCTGTTGCTGAAGCCAAAGTCGGTGAGCTTGACGAGCCCTTGCTTCTCAAAGAACACCACATTCTCTGGCTTCAGGTCTCTGTGCACCACGTGCAGCCGGTGACAGTAGGAGATGGCGTGGACGATCTGGGCAAAGTAACACTTAGCCTCCTGGGGGGAAGAATGATGGGGCACACCGAGAATTAGGGGAGTGATGTAACTCTCTCAGGCTCAAACTAGTATGTGCATACATACAATATACACTACTCTAATTTAATATTCAATTCTAATTCAAATCCAATTCATAAGATTATTGTGCTAAATTTAAGGTCCTATTTTGGGTATGTTATTTCCAAACTCTTTCAAAACAGCTGACCTACTGTACAAGCTGAGTTTGTCAGCTATTTCTGTTTTTCTTCTTTCTATGGCTATGGCTATTTGGGGGTCCTTGGCCTGGAAAGGTTTGGGAACCTCTACACACTACTCCCAGTTACCACACTCACCTCTTCAGCAAGGCCTCCCTCGTGCTTCATGATGCAGTCGTACATGTCTCCTCCATCGGCCAGCTCCAGGATGAGGTAGAGTTTGTTGGCCGTGTCGATGACCTCATAGAGGCGCACCACGTTAGGGTGCTGCACCAGCTTCATGCAGCGCACCTCCTGAAACAGGTGACCACGTGCCACCGGGTCCAACTTGGTCTTATCTATTACCTTCACCGCCACCTGTACGTGCATAGTGTCATGTCAGTCATGCTGTAATCCATACCTTTCTCTTCAACACAAATTGTCAAACAAAAAGAACACCCGTTTTCTATAAAGAGCGACGTAGTAAAGCATTGTATTTCAAAAGTACTCAAAACTTCAGTATCTCTGCATTTTATTCCCTTCTAATGGGTAAATTCAACCCACCGTTCACATAATATAACAAATGTAATACGATAATAGCTAATGAATGAACTAAGAACAACTATTGTAACTAACCCTGGGGCCAGGGCAGCCATTACGAATTATGGACAGGGGGACAAGACTTTCCAAACCGGGCCCCTCATTCTAACCATTCCTGCACTAACACCACACACCCACCCTTAATTGTATTGAGGTGTCACTGTAATGGCTATTAGCCTTGTAGTGACTAGTAACACAGAGGGATTCTCTAAGAATCATTTTCAAATCCAGTGTAGACTAAGACCTTTTTTACACACATATACTCAATATGATTATAAAGCACAAAAGGTCAAGCCAGTTATTTCAAAACACAGAGAAGAAATGCCTTTGAAATTAGACTGTGACAGATATATTCCTCTTTTTAACTTAAAACAAAACAAGGATGACTGTACAGTGATTAGAGAAAAGTAAAATCACCGATTGAAGAAGTTTCTGCAAGACATTAAATCATAAGTGCACTAATACATTTACTCTTCATTTATCGAATTCAATCTTTTCCCCCAAATAATGTTTTCTTGTTTTCTCTCAATTTAGCCATTATGCCATTTCACAGTTTTTCCCCTCACATGTAGTCCCTGTCACTGCCAACCACTACAGATGGTCATGTGGGAGGGTATCGACAACCATGTGCCTATTCCAATCCACATTGAGAAATTTCACAGGGAGGACGTGACGCATGTGGAGGAACACGCTATTCCTTTCAGTTCCACAACCCACTGAACAGGCACCCTGACCAACCTGTAGGAGTCGTTAATGTAGCAGCAGCGATCACACTCCCAGCTATTTACAGCCAAGAGATTTGGTGTAGAGTGAAAAAAGGAGGGGGCCTAGTATAGACTCCTGCGAGACTCCTGTCAATGAAGTATATAGAGTTTAAGTAGTTATGTGATCATGCTAATGTTACTTAAAGCAGGGTTTTCCATGCCAAGGACCCAAAAATAGCCATAGCCTCTGGCTACAGCCCCCCTATTGTGAAACGGCTTAAAATAAAAAAATATCTTATGAACTGAAATAATTTTTCTTCATATTCTAATTTTATTTTTTAAATTTCCTCTCCTTTCCGCTCCCTGGCAGCCCCCACTTAGAAAACCCTGTGAGCTATCTAATGTTTTATTTGCTACTCTGACCTTTGCCACATTCAGCTTCGCCTGGAGCATCATCACACAATTTATTTGGCTAAACAATTGGCAATTACCTCTCTGCGCTACTTTCATTTTCTTGTTCTCTCTGTAGCTTGGATTTTCTTTTTGGAGCCCTTGATTTTTGGTGATATATTTTACTTATCTAATCAGGCTACTTTGCTTTACAAAAGCGGAATATGTGTGTGTGTTCTTAACATCTGACTGGCCAAGTGCTTTGGACTGCATCATTTTCACAATAACAGCAGGGTGTGGGGTATCAGATGACAAATTGAAATGTGTTTTAATTAACGCATTTCACTTAAACCCTATATATACTTCGTTCACCGGGGTGCCGCAGGGGTCTGTACTTCTTTCTTTCTTCCCTCTACATCAAATGTCTTTGCCAAAAATAGACGATCTAGCTTGTAGATCTGCTATTTTTGCAGAATGTTCGCCTATTTTCGACAAATATTCGCCTACTATATCATGCCCAGAATAGGGACACTAGGGTTCATGTGGTTAAGGGTCAACCACAGAGACCACAGGCCACCTGTTGACCTTGGGCCCAGGCCATCTGCATCCTTTGACCCCCACTGAACAGTAGGGGCTGGGGCTTACACACACGTACAAGTACATTTAAACAAACATTTAGAGCAGGTGTACCTTTTCCCCGGTGAAGACATGCCTGGCGAGTTTTACCACGGCAAAGTGTCCACGGCCCAGCGTCTTGTCCAAGTCATACAGTCCAGCTATTTTCCCGTCATGTCCACGTTTGAACCCTGCCATGGCTGCGGACCGGAAGGAGCCTGGCGTCTGTGTACTCGCGGCTGGTCAGTTTTCCATGCTTCCACAAATGTCAGCGAATAAGACTTGGCTGGATGGAGGGGGGATCAGATAATGCACCAACGTGAGGCTTCCAGCCCGTGTGAATGTGAGGGCCCTCTAAGGATATGATGGTAACAGGACACACTGGATTTCTGTCTTCTGTGGGAGAAAAGGGGAAAACAGGGAGTGAGAAGGACTCACATGTTCTGATAAACAGGGTCCCCACACATTTTTAGCAATGAATTTCCAAAACTTTTCCAAAACTTTTCCAGAATATTTAGCCTATTTTCCAGGCCTATATAACAATCATTCGGCGCAATAATGTGTCTCTTACTCCTATGTAGAATGCCCAAAGATAGGCAGTGTAGCAAAAATAAAGTTTGAGGCATACATTAGGCTGCCGTCACACAGCCCGTTCGGCGAAAAACTACTTATGTTACATATTTCGTGTAATATTATTCATGTTTATGAAAATGTTTTGTTTTACCAAAATCAATAGCCAAAAACAATGCATAGCCAAATATTTTTCCAGGACCCTTGATAAATTCCAGGACCTTTGATGATGTTTGATCAATTTCAAACCTTTTCCAGTACTGGATTTTTTTTTTTTTTATTTCAAAATATTTCCAGGAATTTCATGACCGTGGGGACCCTGGATAAAAGAAAGTAGAAAATAAATTCACAAGGAACTGACAATTACTGAGAGTGAATCCTGAATAGTTTGTAACTAATTACAAGTACTCTCTGTAATTTAGCAGCTTTCTTTAGTAGTCTACATTCTAAGAAGTCAGTATTTCTACCTTCACTTATGTCTTAATATTGTATTGTATTCAACTACTTTTGGAAAGGCACGAATTACAGATTAGCCTGCTGTTATGGTACAATCAAGAAGATTTTCCATTTAAGTTTTCTTTGAACTTCTTTTCCTGCATGAGCCAATCTTTGAGAAAGCTTTCTAATAAAGAAAAGATGAAAAATCCCTCTCCACTGAACCAGAGGGGTTGGTTTAGTAGGGTGTATTCATATTGAACTGGAGAGGGTTTGGTTAAGTAGGGTTGGGTGTATTCATATAGAACTTTCATGGTGACCATGTAAGTTACTGGTGTACAGAGTAGTCTTCATATTAAAGTCAAGGTACACTAGATCTACTTGAGTAGAATATTTTAGTACTTTTCATCCATAGTACATACTGGTTAGTAACAATGTTTTTTTTTTTTTAATATTTAACAAGTTGGCAAGCAATTCAAACAAGACAACATTGCAATTCATCAGTGTATTGTAAGCAACATTCCCACAGGGACTGAAATTTACAAAGCAAGCATGAAAAACTATGAATACAAATCCATATATAATGAGGTGCTCTGCTAATAACATCCATCATGTGCAGACCGGTTCAACGTAAGCTAGGTGTGTACCGATGTACAACTCTGTACGTTATGTAACGCAGGGAGGTGTGGCATTGATCCTTTTCCAGGAATCCACCACGCCAAGAGCATGGAACAACACAGACACAAGATGACACGCCGAGCACATTCCTGACAGGTGACCCTCTGGCTGGGTGTGTTCTGTTCAGTTGGATTCACAGTCAGGAACCATAGATACACAGGCAGACAAACACAGTAGACAGGGAGGGAACACGCCCATCAACGTGACTGCGTGGCAAACCAATGCAAAGATGTCCCGAAGATGTGTCGTACGAGCAGTTATATAAAATTCATGCAGAAAGTATCAAAGCATGAAACCCGCTGTGGGCTTGTGTGTGCGTGCCTGTGTGCGTGTGCGTGTGCGTGTGCGTGTGCGTGTGTGTGTGTGTGTGTGTGTGTGTGTGTGTGTGTGTGTGTGTGTTTGCGTGTGTGTTCCACTGCCAAAGGACTAAGACTGTGAGAAACGAATGACTCATATTGCTTATAATAGGAGAATGACATTTCCATGTCTCTGTCTTTCATATTAAACCTCTCTCTCTCTCTCTCTCACCCACCCCTCCCCCCCACACACACAGGCGTGCGCACACACACACACACACACACACACACACACACACACACACACACACACACACACACACACACACACACACACACACACACACACACACACACACACGCACAGATAACACCCTCAGCTCCAAGTACTGACACCTTGCAGATTTCTGATGTGTCAAATAACTAAAGATATCATAGAAGAAACACACACTTTTCGGTACACACACACAGTAAACACAGGTTTTTATTACTAAACTTAAGAGGACCGTCCATTGAATTCCACTAACTCATTCCCTTAAACCCTCGGCCTAACCTCAAAGCTCATAGCTACATGACTAGGCTTAACCCTCAAAGGGAAATCTCTAAACCACTTGAACCCTAGCGTCTCTATTCTAGGGCAAACATTCGGTGCTTGTAGGTAGGCTATTTTCGGCAAAGAGATTTGATGTAAAGGGGGAAAATGAGGGCATCAAGTATAGACCCTTGAGGGATCCCGTCAACTAAGTAGGGTTATAGTAATGGTTATGGCAAGTATTGTATCTTTAGCAGCAATGGAGAATTTGAAAGAAGGCAGAAGGCATCAGTTTCACTTGTCTATGTACATAGTGCAAGTAACAGCTTGATTGAATGCAGTTTTTGATTTATTTATTTTTCTTAACAGACTCTGTGTCTGCCGAAGTTATGCTGTAAAATTACTACACACTAATGTCACTGAACTGCGAACTGCAGCATTTATTTATAATAACTTATTTAACCTAACTTCCTGTTGTTGTTTTTTGCCACTACCTCTGCGACTGTGACACCATCCTTGTTCACTGTGTTCATGACAAAATGCAGCCAGACTATTGCCGTGAGTATTTATTTCCTGGGATGGTTTGACGCCTTAACCAGATGGCCAGTGTGCCATAGGGCATCTACCTGCTTGAGGGCACTACAAAAGTTGGGGTTGGGCGAAGGGGTTGTATATAGGGATTGAAGTTGGTTACCTTATGCCAACTCTAACATTAACCTTATTTCTAACCCTGACCCCGAGGCCTGGCAAAATGTCCTCAATTACTTTCCAGGATCTTCCTCGTGTATCAGTATTTGTAAGTACATTTTGTTCCTCACAAAGACGAGAAACACAGGGGCACACATTCATGTATAACCACCTGGATTCAACCCCGGGTCTCCCTTAATGGCAAACCACCCATCCAAAGGGGAGTGAGAGCCCTGACCAAAGAATATATTAGAGGCTTCTGGGCCGCAGGCAGGGCTTGAGGGCTTCTCTTCTACATGTGTGCAGTTAAGTGAGTTATACTTGGTTTGATGTTGTATAGTGAATTGTCGATCTGCTATTTTCGGGGAGTGAAACCTGTGCGCAACAAATCTGGCTTTATGGTACACATACACAGCTATTGTACTGTATACTCATCAGCCGTCCAGGCCAAGTAAGCTGAGATTGTGTGGTCAGGTCAGGTGAGGTCAGGTCTGTGGAACTGGGAGCAGGGTAATAACATTAAAATATCACTGAATAAATGACCAGATACATCTCAGCATGATGCCAAATCCAGTCACCTTTAGATCTGAACCATGGGCAACTGATTACAACAGTGAGTCTGTGTGTGTGTGTGTGTGTGTGTGTGTGTGTGTGTGTGTGTGTGTGTGTGTGTGTGTGTGTGTGTGTGTGTGTGTGTGTGTGTGTGTGTGTGTGTGTGTGTGTGTGTGTGTGTGTGTGTGTGTGTGTGTGTGTGTCTCGTCCTGGTCTATTTCATGCTTTTTCAAGCTCAGTGTGATCCCAGTGCACAAACAAAAACTGTATACAGTTTGAAAATCTAAGTACGAAAGCCAGCCAGCCTTGAGAGTCTTGTGAAGTGGTTACATTCCAAACATACCATGCATGCACTTAGGTCGGTTGTATAACTGTACTTGGAGCCGGTGTTCTATTAGGTTTACAACATGATAGAATAGATACAGTATGTACATACACATATGCATACACACTCTTGTTCTCTCTCTCTCTCTCTCTCTCTCTCTCTCTCACTCTCTCACTCTCTCACACACACACACACACACACACACACACACACACACACACACACACACACACACACACACACCTTGGTTTTGCAAACTTATAGGGACATTGCATTGACATATTACATTTGTAACATATACCATAACCCTAAACCTGTCCCTAACATTATCAAACTTCAGTCAAATCGAATTAGGAACACCCAATTTGACATCCTGCTGACCCCCCAGTCAACTGGTCTCATGTCATGTCCAACATCTGACACACACACACACACACACACACACACACACACACACACACACACACACACACACACACACACACACACACTCAAGGCCTGCTCACATACTGCATGCATTGATCTCAATGCATACAGCACACATAATCAATTAATTAACTAATTTGCAACCTCATTTTGTTTTACTTTTCATTGGGGCACTTCAAATTCACCTGATATTTAACATATGGCACAAAAACACACTCCATACTGAGTAGCCTATAGTGTAACTGGCCTTTTTTTATATAGCAAAATACATTTGAATTGAATATGGTGTATGTATAGAGAGGACGGACAGCCCACTGTCGCACAGCCTGCCTTCTATACATCCAGAATAACCTGCCAGCATAGAACTATCTACGCCAACACTAAAAATAAAACATGGGCAGCATAATAAAATGCGCCTTGGAGGATGCGGATCGTTCATGGAGATTCGTCCAGTAGCTAATAAACCAAACCGAGAGGAAGCAGCTAACTTAAAGCGTATTACAAAATGCCTGCAGTGAATATAAGGCGTGATAGTATCATAGCCTACTTACCATAGTGAAGCGCTTTATGAATCAGCGGTGAGAGCGTCAAAACGTCCTATCGCATAATGTTATTGAAGACCGCTTCACTATCCAGAGGCGCGCAGGTCCACTATAGACTCTGCTGTGGGTTGTGTTTGATTGAAATATGTTACAGTTGATGCATAGGTTGTGGTGAATAACAGCAAACTGACATGCGATTATTATCCCACACTGCGTCCGTTTGTAAATCTGTCAAATTGCCAACTCTCCCTCTTCGCTGTCTGCCTGGTCCCTTCACTGCGCATAGTTGCATCGCTCCCATTCATCCCTGACGTCACAACTACGTACTCAAGAAAGCATGTTTACCATCATGGATGGCCTATAATAATAACACAAAAATTGGGCCTATTCAAGTTCTTATCGCAGGGACTCTGCATACATGAAGGACATTCTCTCAGGTAGTTTGATATTAAAAAGCACGGAGGGCGTTAAAGGAATAGAACATATAATTAAGCAAACCAAAAACGTCCAAAGATGTTTCAGTTATTTTCAAATTAAACTCCTCTTCAGACTGCCATTAGATTAAATACCCAATTAAAAATGTATAGTTTACGCATTCAGTGTGGACTGCTGTGGTGCGAGTGTTCAGGTAACTCGCAGGAGGACTAATTAGTGAAATCACATTGGAATGAAAGCTGGCCCCTGCCGGCTGTTATGTAACGTTTTGTAAGCACTTATACCTGCTATATCTGGAGTGGAAGCAGAAGCTGCTTGGCCAAGATAAACTCCCCCACCGGCACATACGTGGTTGATTCTCAACCCTTTAATCCCCTGTTGCTGTTTTTTTTATTTTAGGCTATCAACTGGGAGTTTCCTTTTCCTAATTGCACCCCCCTGCTGTTCCAGGTCTAGAAACGAGAATTTAACACAGCTCAATCTGGGATCTCATTCCGTAAAATGAAGAAAATATTCTATTGGGATTAAACACTGCTTAAAATTGTCTATTAAATGTCAATGTTTAGCCACTTTTTATTTTCTAATGTATTGAGATGCTGTGCTCAATGTCTAATTATGTCAGTCCACAGTGAAATGTTTATTATTTAAATAATTATTATTCTAGGATATTAAGTCAGTCTCGGCCTGTATTCACTTAGTTTAACACTAGTGTTACTTTCATACTTGGTTTTGGCCTACAAGGTCAGATTATACAATTACCTTCTGCTGCCATCTAGTGGATGTAAAATAAATCATCCGACTCATATGGTAGCTTAACATGCCAAAAGTAGGCTGTAAATTGCAAAACAAAGCAACCAAAAGCCCTGTGTGGAATCTATCCATTCTCAGGTCAAGTTGCCAAACACTGAAAACTCAAGAGCAGTCATCTCACATTACTTGACATAAAATGCTTAATGGGAGGCCATCAGAGTTCACCCCATTTCTATTCAAAAGTGTTTTACAGGGATACAAGTACATTACTGATTTTCTCCCATAAAATACCAGCTGAAAAATGAACACATACTTCCATAGAACAGTACCCCAAGTAAGTAAAGCAGACCCAAAAATGTTTCTATTATTGTAAGAGACCTCACACCAGGCCTGAATGTTGCTAAGTTCACTACAAGGTATCTGAAAGCAGCTAAACCAGAACACATTTTCAGACATTTGCTGTCCTTTCGTCACAACACTGTCACTCAAGTCTACATCATGCTTAATCCTTTTAAGCACCACATACATGTTCATTAACATTTAGGTCATTCATTTTTGTAAATTAAGTGATATTTTTTTTACATTAAACAAAAAAGGATTTACTAAAAATGTAAAGCGCTTTAGTCTGGTAGTAATCACTGAGTGTTTGTTCAGTAACTGGGGTCTCTGTCTCTAACAGAAAATACATTTTCAGATCGGTTGCCAAATCATGATTGTGTAACCATTTATCAGCTTCCATTTTATAGTATTCCATTTTCAATTTTGTCTGCGCATTCCTGTCTCACTCCCAATTTGACTAGTTTATCCTGTATCCATACTCCCTCCTGATTGGATACAATTGGAATACCGACCTGAAAATACATTGTTTATCAAAGCGTTGGAGACAAGGAGACCCGTTACTGAGCAAACACTCTATAGCAATGATTACCATCAGTATTATAGAGCCATTTAACACTTATTGTTATCAAGAATAATCACTTACCCTACTTTTAACTAATCAGGTAAAATTATATTTACAAAAGAGACAGCATAATGAACAAAGTCAACATTGTTTATTTTGAAACAAGACCAAAACAAGAGAAGATCACTTTTTTGCAGCAGCCTCCTTCTGCAGTTTCTTCACTTCAGTCCTGATGATCTTGTTCCTCTGCAGAGTGAACACAGAAAGACATGGTTTAGATCAAAATTAAATAAGAAACTTTATTATCTAACAAGTAGAATTTTGCCTTTTATCTTCAGAATGGTGGATCTCAAAATACAAGAAAGAAAGAAATACAAGACAAAGATTTTTTTGCTAGTACACACTGCCTTGGTTTTTCTCTTAAACTTACCATCCTCTTGGCCTTCATTACTTTGAAGCGGTCGAAGTCGCTCATTTTGGACCTCTGCAAAGACAAGGACAAGTCAAAGTTACAGATCAGCAGCAAAGAAATACACTGAAAAGCCTTTTATACTGAGAAAAACACCAAAAATAACACATTTCAGCTACAAGCAATCCATATCAATACCCTACAATAATACCCAGCATTAACCACAGTAGCAAAATACTGAACTATGGAAAACAGTCCGGACATTATCCACAGTGGAGGAATTTAATCTATCGTTTGTCATCGTTGCCCTGTTGGTTTTCTGGAGCTTCTTTTTTTCCTATGGCCAAAGTAAAATCTTATATCGGTAACATTTTTTGTCACCAAGATCATTTTGGCCTAGTTTTGCTTTTGGACAGTTCAGTAACATAGCAATTTATGAGGAGAGAGAGCATGTTGTACAACTGTCCACTTCCCAAGCTTCTGATATAGTTAATTATAATTAGATTTTTTTGTGTTCCAATCATGTTCAATTTGTCTGACCCAGGTGACCTCATGTCACAACCCGTTTTATTTCTCGAGTCCACCTCCCCATTCCAGCTTTATGTGCCTGAGATTATACATCACGGTAACAGGGTTTGCATGATGTGAATACAAAATCCCAGCCTCAAATGTGTTTTTATTAAACGGTTGCCAACGATTAACATGAAACATGCACAATTGGTTGGTTATTGTGATTAAACAGAAATGGTATGCTTTCCAATGGGGAGTTCCAATTTAAAACATGTTATAAATATAACCGTTTGAAGTGCATCACCTCTCCAGATACTGCATGCACACAAGTTTAATGGCAACCTGCTGGTCCTTGTCTGTCCAATTTGGCAGTCAAAAAAAAAAAAAAAAAAAATCACACTTCCAGTCCCACATGGCTCTTACAATTTTATGTTGTCGTTTTAGTTGCTTCTGTACATCTCTGTGCACGTGTTTCTGTTTTTATTAATCCAATTCAAATCCAATTGTCTCAGGAATTAATAAAGATGTATTGTGCTGTTGGGAATCTCCAGGTGAAAAATCTTGTCAACCTTGTCTATGTGACTGTAGTGTGCACACCTCATGTCAATGAGCAAACAGAATAAAAAAAAAAAACATGTGTAATGTGAGCGCAAGTTGTGCGGTCTTCTCTTGGCATTACCTTCTGTCTGGCCTCGATTTTCTTTGCCCAGCTGCTTTCGGCCCACTTCTCATTGACTCCTGCCTTCTCCCAGGCTTTCCTCACAAACTTCTGACGGGCACTGTGTGGAAACAAGACATAAGCCACTGGTAATAACAGCAGGAATAAATAATGCATTTTACAGTCACTCACAAATTACCTGTAGTAAAATTATTTCATGAAATCAGAATCAAGTTTTACAATCAAACTGTGGTAGTTATTCCAGTAATTGCTTCAATAATTTCCTTTCCATAAGATTGACGTTCGACGCCAATGCTCAACCTATCAGGCAGTATATTTGGTCCAAGATAAATGATCAAACACAATAGCTTTATATTGTCAGTTTGTAGGAAGGTGGATGCACTGTCATCTCTCTGCTAGCTATAGCTGTGCAGAATTTTACTGCACATACAGAACTGATGGTAGAGAAAGCAAACAGAGTGATATGCAGATAACAGACTAATGCCGTTTTCTATCCTGCCATAGTCAATTGCATTCATGCAGCATATGTCTTTAGCATTTTTTTATTAAGTTATGGTCACACATGTGCAAATTAAATATTACGATCCAGCTCACTTCCAGTCTAAGCAAGCGAAGGGACGGAGCGTCTGCTGACCATGCCCTTAAGAGATCCATGTTCATTTTTTTCTATGGCCAAAAAGCAAAATCTTATATTGGTAACCTTTTTTGTCACCAAGATCATTTTGGCCTAGTTTTGCTTTGGGACAGTACAGTAACATAGCAATTTATGAGGAGAGAGAGCATGTTGTACAACTGTCCACTACCAAAGTTTCTGATAGAGCTAATTATAATTTTAAGTATTTTTATATCTGGCTGTGTATGTTTTTATCAAGTGTTTTGATTATATTATTTGTCTGCCCCAGGTGAGCTCATGTCACCTCCCGTTTTATTTCTAGGGTCCACCTAACGATTCCACCTTTATGCTACCTGAGACAGGGCGCGGAGCTTAAAACTTGTTGTGTACCTGCATGCTGTAAGTAGCCATTTATGTGTTTTGTAATGATAGCCTGTTCTTTATGCACCAATATTGAGTTACGTTCTTTTGTAGCTCAAACAAGAGTTTCACTTTTTGCAAGCAAGGAGCTTCCAATCTCTTAATCTCTAATCTTTGATTGTGTATAAATGTAGGATTTTGAGTTTGTTTGAGTCTCCCTCCAATGTCTAACAATGCGTAAATATTTACACTAAGCGCATACTACAAGACTTCGGCCCTGAATTTCCTGCCCAAGACAAAGAAAAAGCAGGAAAATGGACGGACCATAGGGTCCATTTGAGGGTCTTTGAGCTATCTCAGATGCCCTAAAAATGTCCAGCTCCAAATCTGAAATGCTCTTATAGTGTGAGATACTTGTTAAGACTAGTGAGATGAGCAATAGCAAACCAGAGCTAGAGCAAAGGGACGAAGCTTCTGGTGGCGAAGCATATTTGCATCATTTGGTGAACTTCAACACAGATTTCACCCCAGCAGAAGTTGGCCACTACCAAGCATTCGCGCATGTGTTACCATACCCTTAAGACATCTAGAATGACAATGATATCAAATTAACGCAATTACATTCCACCCCCCTAATTTCTTATATACCTCACACTGGTGCTTCAGCAAGCATAAATAGCCACAATAATGCTCATGACTTGATACAATGTTATGCTCAGATTACTGGTCATCATGTCACCAGTGCAGTCACTTACCTGTGTGGTACTTTGATCACGTAGTCAGTGAGCTGCATGCGCTTGAAAGGCATGGCTTGCCTTCTCACACCTGTGCAGGGGCCATCTACCAGAGCCTATAAAGAGCAGAGTTTTGTATAAATGTTTGCAGTAAAAAGTGTTAATTTATCTATTACACAAAGAGTGCACAAATGTAGCCAAATGGACCATCAGGTAAAGGACCGTCAGATGTATTTGGGTTCATTTGTACAAAGAGACGATTTTACAGTTTACTTGCCAAAGTTATCATTCCGTTACATAGAAAGTATCCTTCAACCCATTTAGACATGAGGCCGATTCTAAAAACGCCTTCTAAATCCTGACCCATGTTTTCTGAAAAACTTGCATGTACAAAAAAAATGTAGCTATGTACTGTACTTAGCAACAACAACTACAAAAGTGTAAGAGTTCCCTGTCTAAATGGGTTAATGTGGCTTTCAGTGGACAAAGGTCTCACCCTGTTTTGGTCAATGACATCTACGATGGCCACCAACTTGCCGGCATGTGACCCGAAGGAGATGTAGCAGACACGGCCGACCTCGACGAAACGCTTGAACACCTGGGGGATAAAAATACAGAGACTTGGGTTTCATCAAGAAGAACAGTTTTCCAACTTATCATTTGTGGAGCTCGGCAAGACGGCTAAATGTTAAATATGTTTTCAAAAGGTTTTCCAGTGTAAATTACCTGATACAGCAAATGCATGCATTTACACTACGCTGCTTATAGCAATGGTTATCTAAGTTGGGTCCAGGGACCCCCAGGGGTCCTTGGGGATTCCAGGGGGTCCCCAGCCAAAGTAGTTAACGTAACATCACAATCATTAGAACCACTTTATCCATTTATACTTAATATTAAAAAATAGCAGATCTTCAAGATCTGTAGTAACACGCTACGTTTTTTAAAAATATGGAAAATGTTTGGACACTCATTTTATTTTTAAACATAACTCTTCTTTTCTGGGGGTCCCTGGCACAAAACATTTTCAGATGGGGGTCCGCGTCCAAATATATATCCATTTGGCACGAAAAAGAACTACTGGATTACAACAATGCATTGAAACAGTTATAAAGTGCTTTACATTGAAGAAAAATCCAAGATAAGATATTACCACATATTCAATGTGCAATTTTGAAATAACAGCATTGAAATTATCTCAACTTCTACCTTGCCTTGATACGAGACTGTCATACATCATTATGACCGTCTTGATCCAAGGCTAAACATCTACCATGTATATAAACAGGGTTAGAACCTAGCATAGCCTATGCTAACGAATAACGTTAGCCATTTAGACGAACTACGGGGACGGATCTTGCTCCCAGTAAAAAAAAACAAGCAAACGGTGCATCTTAAGTGTTTTATTCACCGAGTAACGTTGACATTTTTTTAATATCAGTCAAATAGAAACATTAAGACTGTGACGCGTCTGTCGGCCCTGGTGGGACCACGTTGTAGCGCGAGCGACATCCGACATTTCCCAGCTATGTGTTCACTTTATTATGTATTTCTGTGTATGTATAACCTTCAAGAACTTCACAAATGCATGTAGAAAATATACAAGTAACAAAAGTGCGTGTCCTTATCGTTTGCGGATGACAATTGCGGGGAATAACAGAAATAAAGTGGTTTTGTAAAAGCTAACACTTCGTGGCGAACTCACCATGATGGCTGTCCGCGAGCAGAAAGGATGTTACCACTTCCGCCCGACGCACTTACGCTTTCCGCCCCGGCCAACGCGCAGGCGCAGTTGGTTGTCATCAGCGTTGCCAGATCTTGATGAGAGAAATAAGCAACTAGGTTTATGAAAAGAAGCCCAAAACAGTAACACATGAGATGAGCGTCGGATATTTGAAAATAGCAGATCAAATCAATCAAAGCCAGGCCAGGTCACAAAATACTTTTAGATGGGGGTACGACCGTACGACGTGACGTGGACAAATACTGGCTTGACATCATGAAAATGTTTGAGAACCACTGGGTTAAACAACATTTAGGAAACAAGCCCAAATAAGAAACTACACTTTGGGCCCTTTTGCCAGTGCCTTGCCCATTATCCCTAAACTTCTTTGCCATTTTTTACTATTTTTAAAAACATTTCCAAATAGTTCAAGTAGCCAATCTACAAGTTCACAACGTGTCGATGTAGATCGGCTAGTTGAAATATTTGAAAAGGTTTTTAAAAATAGTAAAAAAAAATAATAATGTTTTAATGGCAAAGAAATGTAGGTATAATGGGTAAGGTACCGGTGAAAATAGGGCCCCATAGAAACAAGCCCCCAAATAAGCAACTACACTTCGGAAACAAGCCCAACAAAACCGCACGGTCCCGCAAACCAATATTTATAAGCGACTTTACAGAAAAACAAGCCCAAAGTCGCTTATAATAAGCGGACATGGCAACGCTGGTAGCTATGATTCCAGTAAGTTAGTGTTATTTGTAATTTTCCCATCTCTTTTGTTTTGTACATAATAGTGTTTGTATTTGTTGATGACATTTATTATTGTGTTCATTTTTGTACGATATGTCGATTAATATCGACATACCGTATTAATTGACATAGCTAAAACGGTAACTTTTGTTACGATCTGTTACCCTTTTAGCTTTAATGTCTTACTGTACGTGCTGTTTACATTTCTGACTAATAAATATTCAATCAATAAAATAATATCATTTGTGGAATTATTTATTTATTTAATTAGTTATTAATTCCCAACTGTTGAACATGAGGTTCAAATTACAATGTTAGGCGTGTTGAATTAAGTGGCATGACAAATATTAGAAATATAAATGGTTTATGGTTCATTGAACAGAAATAGTACTTGAAGTTGTCGTATTTAATAGAGGTGATTATTCTTCTGTCTTTGTGTGAGAGAATGTTAACTACTGCCATCCTGTGTTCAAAATGTGGAACTGAATTTTGGTTTACTTTATGCAGGGCAGGGGTCTTCAACGTTTTTCAGGCCAAGGACCCCTTAGCAAAGAGAGATGAAGCAGGGACCCCCCACTACTTGTATAAAACTGTGTTGCAGATTAAACTTTTCCATAGATTCCATAGATGCCTTCATAGACTTGTTTGACATAAGATCTTTTCTATTAATTAATATGCTATTAATGTGTATTTTCAGACAGTTAACCCTCAAAATACTGAGATGTTTGAAATCTGGGATGGTAGAAACGTTTCTTATGTTTGGTATTAGAGGAAAGTAGCTACCTCTGGCTCTATGCTTAAAATAATAATACATTCTTCTGACAGGCACTATT
Organism: Gymnoscopelus microlampas; assembly: GCF_963454915.1. Classification (NCBI taxonomy): domain Eukaryota; kingdom Metazoa; phylum Chordata; class Actinopteri; order Myctophiformes; family Myctophidae; genus Gymnoscopelus; species Gymnoscopelus microlampas. The sequence goes on from NC_139952.1 coordinate 24,948,753, forward strand.
ATTAGCTCTTCGAGAATAATTAAACTGGAAACAGCTGTAATATTTGTATTTGGATCTAGCCCAGCATTGTGTGTAGAATAGATGAAATCTTCCTTGCATTATATCTAAATTGACATGACAAAATGTGGTTCTATTACATTTTTACCACGTTACAATATGATTAACATAAGACAAAAAAACAACAACAACAACAACAACAATAACAACGACAACAACAACAACAAAACTCAAAACACCAATATTACAAATGTACTGTAGTTGGTTATGTTTTGATCTTTATTTATACAGGTGAGTCCCATTGAGATACAAGCTATCCCACTGCTGTTAGGCTGTCATTGGGGTGGGTCGGAGGAAGAGATGCTTTGTCTGAGTGCACATGCAGCGAAAGTCTTTTCCCATTCTGGCCTCCATTCCGTAAATGTATTTATTGACACAGGTTAGGATTGTCATGTCATCCCCTCTGAAAACAAAAGACAAAACATGGGGGTGAATACATTTCAATGTGATCTCTAAAGGTGTGAGGGGGGGGGGGGGTCCGGGGAGACTGAACGTAGCATAAACCTCCTGCCTTCCGTGTCTACATGAACTATTGCTTGGCCGATGGCTCAAGGCTCCAAGAATTAGACAACTGTCAAAGAATAGGAACATCAAAATAAGACTAGCAAGAAAAGAACACAGCCAAAAGGCTAAAAGATCAGCAACCTAGTAGGCAACTACTTTTACAGACTACACCCTTCCATGAAGGGCCCCAACAGCTCTCTTCCTCTGTCCACTAGCCTGCCCAAACTGAACTAGCAGGTGGGTCATACCAAGAACACTCAGACCATTTCCATTTTAAATAACCGGTGCCACTTCACTCACACATTTAGGCCTACAATTAGAAAAGCTACATCATAAAAAAGGAACGAACACCCCTCTCCACTACAGTACTTGGCACCTCCCAATCAACAGGATTGCCAGTGCTGCAGAGACAGGACTAACAATTAATTGAACAAACTTGTTTAAAATCATTGCAATGACCATGTTCAGGAATTCATGTTTACCAATATGAAACATACAACCCTCTCAAACAGTCACTTCCAAGATGGCCAGCGATGATTAATTAGAAGCAACTGTGTAACCAGATGAGTGTGTGCATTGTCCATGTTAGTCTCTATAGGGAATGGCCTGCCCCCTGACTGACATGATCATAAAACCATAGCTCAGTGAGACCGTCTGGTAATCAGAAAGTCACCGGTTTGCCTCCTGACCCCGGTCCAAAGTGTCCCTGAGCAAGACGAAGTTTGTCTCCACGAAATGTAGGCTATTGCTGCTTTGTGATTTTACTGTTATTTTACCACCGTAAATATGAATTACCAATACACACCACTAGATGGAAGCAGTAGAATGTAATTTTCATTGTCATCATAATCGTCAAAGAGTGACTAGGCCAGCAACTTGTTATGTTGCAGATGGTTCTCTGCATTCTTTGTGTGCATTGTCCACTGAATTTGACTTAACGTTTTGTTAAAGCATTGTAGTATATGAATTAGCCTTGGATCAAGACTATAATAGATGTATTTTATCAAGTCTGACTTTTGCTGTTGTATCTCGATAAAATACATCTATGATAGTCTTGATCCAAGGCTATATAGGAATATGATACAAGGCTAAGGAGTGATGCGGTAGGAAATGTTAAAAGCTATGCCTTCTGTAAATTCATACGTAGGCAGTAGCACCATCGGGTCATCTATCATCTTCACTTCTGACAGAGCCAGCAGTTTCTCTGTTGAACAAAGACAGGAAGCATGCCGTCTTCCATTTCCTGTAGGTATCAGTTCCTGTCCTTAGAGCCAAACGTGGGAAAATACATAACTCTATGGGGAAAATAAGAGTGCAACAGGAAGTGCAGATAAACCAGACTTGTCTTTGGGTGATTACTGTTGAAAACTGCACCTCCCAAAGTAAAGAACAGAAGGTTTGTAACTGTCATCAAAGTTCAAAGAGAGATACTATCTTTTGGTACAAATTAAACAATTTTTATGTTTAATATCTACAGTGCATATGTGAATATATTATCCTAGCTTTGCTTGTAATGTCGCTTGTGCGCTTGTGTTCTTTCATTACCAAGATGATTATACTGCAAAGAACAACAAACACTTCCCCACGTTTACCTCTAGACAATCAAAATAATATATTTTCTCCCATGTAGGAATGTCCAAAATGTATTTTCTTTGGCCTTTGAGAAGTGAGAAATACATTTTTGCATTTTTGTAACTCAATGCAGAGCTTGTCGATCAGCTTTTTTTGCAGAATGTATGCTACAGAATAGGGACGCTAGGGTTCTTGTGGTTAACCGCTTAAGCCCTATATACTTTGTTGTACTGACGAACAAATAGCAAAAATAGTAGATCTACAAGCTCACAGTACGTAGGCCTATTGCCATACGATGACATGCCCCAAAATGGGGACGCCAGGTTGAAAGTGGTTTTAAGGGTTCGAACCATTATACCATATATCATCGGTTCTCAAAGTGGGGTTCGGGGACCCCCAGGGGTCCTTGGTGAGGTTCCATGGGGTCCTCAACCAAATGTGTTGATACAGCATCACAATCATTTTTATCCACTTTATCCATGTATAGGCTATGTTGGCTATTCAAAAATAGCAGATCTCCAAGCTTGTATGATAGCTTGTACATCTGCTATTTAAAAAAAAAAAAGAAAAGAAAAAAAAAGGAATTGGGTAACATTTTGAATAATTTATCTTTCTTGCCTTATGGCGGGGTCCCTGGTACGCGGCCAATAGCATATACATTTGGGGGTCCTTGACATGAAAAAGATTTGAGAACCACTACCCTATATAAACAGGACCAAACAGAAGGTCACGCAGCGGGAAGGCTTAACGTCTGGTGACTGATGAGAAATGCGATTTATTTTGAGTTGCTGCGTCACAGAAGCTTTTGTCTGGCTTTCCTGTGCCCTGCTCTCCAATAGCATGTTTGTTTTCAGGCCTATATTTGCGTGTCCTGCTGTTAACAGTGGGGAAATCCTGTTCGACCCCCTCAGCCCATTGCCCCGACAACACTGGCACTTAGTGACGTGCAGAACTCAGAATGTTTTTTTCTTTCTTTTTTCTTTAACCCTTACGTAATTCACACAGCTCTAATCTTTGTTTGAACAGTCCATCCAGGGTGTCTTATTGCAGAAACGTATATAGCCTGGAAATGGATGCTTTGTTATAATTCTCAAAACAACCACATTCTTTGATATTCTTTGATATCATCACATCATGCATGTCAATAGAGATGCACCTCACTCACACACACACACACACACACACACACACACACACACACACACACACACACACACACACACACACACACACACACACACACACACACACACACACACACACACACACACACACACACACACACACACACACACACACACACACACACACACACACACACACACACACACACACACACACACACACACACACACACACACACACACACACACACACACACACACACACACTCACAGTACAAACAGGCACAGATGGTTGCAGTTAGTTCTGAATATTAAATGGAAGTTGATGTTGGCAGTTGCCTATGGAAAATATGAGTAATGCTGATTCGACAAATTATCTCTGTTCTAATGTGGTCCTTGTTTGACTGATTAGTCGATCACTGTGACTGGAAAGCATGTTCTGTTAAGTGTTTCTGGCGGTTCAGGTGGTCAGTTCTCCGGCACAGATCTCATTGCTATAGTCAAATGAGGGCCTGCTCATAATGGAGGTAAGATCACTGATAGTCCAACATTCACTGGCTCTCTTGTGTCAGTTCATTCGTATCAGAACATGCAAGGAAATTGTTTCATGTTACGTTTGTAACGAACGCATGACAACTGAGAAAATACCTTTTACATACTTCAGACCATTGCTATTCACTTTTGATCATCATTAATGAAAGTAGCATACGACTATTGGTAACTCACATGCGCCCTATTTAACAGTATATTGTATATTCTACATTCATAGATAGTATGACAATACAACTTTTTTTATTGCACTACACTACTGACTGACTGCGGTGCAGATAGTGCTGAAAGGTGTTTGACATTTAATATGACAACTGGGATCAGATGATGCTTCTATCGATCATTGACTATTCACACAACAGCCATTTTGCCAATATTGAACTTTTTACTCCTCAATTATTTGACAGCATTGCGATGCCAATACTTTTGTACATACCTAACACCATGCCAAACATCAAAAACCTGTCACCAAGTACACAATTATTATGAATTCCCTCCCAGTTATCCCATAAAAGGCCTTGCCTTTTGCCAGGCCACAGTTGTAAATAAGAATTTGTTCAAAATCTCACCTGTCTGGTTAAATAAAGGTTAAATAAAGTGTTGACAGACCAGTTAGTGCATCAATCACAGCTTGAAACCTACGTATGTTGCATGAAAGGCCATGGGGTCACCAAAGTTATTTCCCGGGATTACGAATGGGCTCAGCAAGTTTAATGGAAATTTGGATTTAGATTTTTAGAGTGGAAGTTTTTGCCTAAGGGTGGTGCTAGAGGGAAGGGTCACCAAATTCAGTAGGGTTAATCCCCCGGGGAGCACAATGGTGCACAGCAATGCAATGGTAATCCAGGCAGTAGTTTTTGAGAGATCTAGTTTGGGACCAAAATGTTGGATGAACTGACCGGCTTTGCCATCCTTAGAGCCCCACTGCTACAGCAGGCCTAAGATACTGATACTGTGCTCAGGGCCCTTTTGGTACATCAGGTACAGGAAGCATCTATGAGCTCATCAATTTAACCACTTTCAACCGGGCGTCCACATTTTGGACATATCATTATAACTGACCTACAAGTTCTCATCAGGTTGTGCCAGTATCTCTACATTGTGGTATTGCTACTTTTCCTTAAGTTTATCTGAGTACTTCTTCCACCACTGCCAGCCCTGAATGGATGATTCGGCAAGCCCCGATAAATACTCCTGGCCTGTGACCAAGAGAAGAGGATAACGCAGTGTTCCTGTCATTGTCTGTGAATGAGGCCAGACCTGTCCCACTACTCAGAATGCACCATGCACTTCAGTGGTGGAAAGTAACTAAATACATTCACTCAAGTACTGTACTTTTTAAGGTAAGTAAAATTTCAAGGTACTTATACTTTATTTGAGCATTACATTTTTTGATACTTAATACTTTCAAAAATAGCAGATCTACAAGCTCACAACGCGTCATCACATATTGCAGATCTACTATTTTTTAATAGCCAAAGTATCAAATAGGCCTTAAATGGTTAGTAATTAATAATTACAGCACAATAACATGATATATGTGATTCTGAAATAGGACATTCTGCATAATGAGTACTTTACTTTTGGTACTAACAAGGACCATTTTTTTAAGCTCGTAGATCGGCTATTGTTGTATTTGAATCCTGAAGAGTAACGGGTTTGACCCAACAGCAATGATAACCAGGTAAAATACTAATTGAGATTCTCTTTTCCAAGGGTAATCTGGCAAGTAAGCAGCATGAAACACAGTTACAACAATAAACATAAACAATACAAAACAATACGAATGCCACACACACTGCAACAAGTGAACGCAATATCCAGTTAAGTGTGTGTGTGCGTGCGTGTGTGCGTGCGTGCGTGCGTGCGTGCGTGCGTGCGTGCGTGCGTGCGTGTGTGTGTGTGCGTGCGTGCGTGCGTGCGTGCGTGCGTGCGTGCGTGCGTGCGTGTGTGTGCGCGCGCGCGCGGGCGCGTGCTGTGTGATGAATTGCGTTCATGTGCCCACTCATAGCCTTTCACTTGGGCACTAACAGAGTCTGTGCTGTGTAATATTTGTCTTCCAAGGACTTGATTGGTTAGCTATTCTATTACTTTTTGTCCCCTTTGCAATGCAAATCAATAGGATTAATCAGTACTAAACTAGACAATAGATGCAGTCAAGGCTACCAGTTGAGAAATGTTTTTGCTTTGTTGCGTGTGGTACACTAAAACCTACAGTACATGAAATAATTCATAGAGTGTTGCTACTAGAGAGTACCGACCAAAGCCAGGCTTATATAACTAGCCATATATACAAGCCAAATGGGCTCCAGTCTTACTGAAGCTGTCATTTGCTGAAGCTGTAAAACAATGGGAGTGAAGGGTGAGAGATAGCAGACCACACTCGCCTGCCGTGGTAATAACACTGTTGGTTGGCTATATTTAGGTCCTCGCTTCGCACTGTGTGTGTGTGTGTGTGTGTGTGTGTGTGTGTGTGTGTGTGTGTGTGTGTGTGTGTGTGTGTGTGTGTGTGTGTGTGTGTGTGTGTGTGTGTGTGTGTGTGTGTGTGTGTGTGTGTGTGTGTGTGTGTGTGTGTGACATGTGTACTGTACTGTATATACTTGTGTGTGAATACACCACTGGGTCCTACAACAAGCGCAGATCCTTACAAAGCTGTGACAGCTTATAATTTACACACAGTAGATAACAATGGCAATGCAATAACCCTGACATTTTGTAATGTGTGCAATTGTGTTTGTGTCACATCCCCCTTTCTCTGCAGATATTACACAAGTACAGTACAGAGATACAGTCACAATTAACGTTAAAGTTGACCTTTTTGCAAAAGGACATTCTGGCCTTTCCTTGCCTTTTGAGTCCAAAGCACGCCTCCCATTAAACAAGCTTGAGAGCTCAGCAGGGAGATATTACTTCCCATAAAGACAGCTAAGGTCTAAGAAAATCATGAGGACCTTTCCCTGGACACATTTTACTAGGGTTTGAAGCCAGCTGATGCATTTATAGAGAGCACAAAACTCAATCCACTTGGTTTCTCTTCACTTTATCTTTTCCTATCCTGAAAAATCCTTGTAGGCCTTGAACTTTCATTGGATTGGAACACTGAGCAGCTGGAAACCTTAAAAGATGCAGAAAGATCCCAACAGCTCTTACTCCAAGACTGAGCTGAATCGTGGTCTCTTGTTGATGACAGATAGACGATATATGTACAGTAACCCAGACCTCACCTCCGACTGCTCACCCTTTGTCCTGATAGGTTCAGTCCTTTCCCTGTGTCTCAGCACAGGATGTTTTCACTCCCCTGATTGGGGTACGGCATTCATTGCCCTGTTTCTATTGGCTGGCAGCCAGCGTTTTGAAGAAAATGCAGTGAGATAAGCCAACCAGAGAGGCTGTGACAACCCCCAGGACGATCAACACCGCTGTTTACCTAACCTTGTCCTCCACTGTTGCTCAACGTGTGTGTGTGTGTGTGTGTGTGTGTGTGTGTGTGTGTGTGTGTGTGTGTGTGTGTGTGTGTGTGTGTGTGTGTGTGTGTGTGTGTGTGTGTGTGTGTGTGTGTGTGTGTGTGTGTGTGTGTGTGTGTGTGTGTGTGTGTGTGTGTGTGTGTGTGTGTGATTACACGCAAGTGTGGGCACGTGCCCTATACTGTATGTATGATGATGTGTCTGTGCAGTGTGGTATTTAGGCTGAGTGTACAATATGTACAGTAGGCCTATAGCATTTCGTTGCTGTCGGGCAGAAACTTTGTATCTCCATATTTCAACTTTTAGTTTTTTCCTGAATTAATGCCCTTCTTGATTGTACAAGAGTGTCGATCTACAAGCTCACAACGCGTTGTGAGATAGATCTTTCTGTCTGTGGGTTTTGTTTGTCTGTCGGTTTTGTAAATATTGAACGATGAAAAGTATAGAGATATGTGACTAAATAATAATAATAACTAGCCTACATTGGATCCATTGGAACACAGGTTCTGTCTTTCCCTCAATCTCCCAAACTCTTTGCTCCGCCTTCTCCTCTTGTGTCTGCACACTCTGGACAGATGTGTCAGAGTTTGGATGACTGCCAGTTTCAGATATGAAGCTTGGAGTTTAGGCATGGTCCCCTGGAAAAGTACACACATGTGCACTGCACACGCACACGCACACGCACACGCACACGCACACGCACTACAACACGAATACACACCCACACACGTGCACACAAATAGGCCTACCCATAATGTACACACACATATGCGCACACACACACAAATGCACAATGTGGGTGCACGCAAATATTACACAGGGCCCACTGCACTCCCTCTTTTCGACCCCCCCCCCCCTTCTGGACCTTGTTCCTGTCATTCTCAGAAAAAAAATTAGGTTTGACTTTTAAAAAGGGAACGTTCCGTACCTTGTCAGCGGGGCCTGGTGGCGGCGGTCGAATTATGTCCAGCAGGAACACGCTCGTTTGTTACATCACACACTCCACAGGTTAGCTTCTGTTTGAACTTTCTCTGTCGGAGCGAATGGAAATGCATGCTGTGATCAATCTAAAGAGCTATGTGGAGCGATTAAGTTACTGCGGGTCACGTAATGAACACAGACAGTTTTTGCACTGCATGTCCTTTGTACTATAACTCAGCTTCACTGATGAATGAACTTTATGAGTTAGCAGCACCTGCGAGGAATAATACTGTGTCAACCTACTGGGTCAGGTTGTCTGCTGTTCCATGGAGATGTGTGAGGGTCCACCATGAGACCCTCAGCCTCAGTGTTCATATAAGACCCTCAGTATTCATTTAACTCAGGGACCTTTTATTCAGCCCCAGGGGATTTTCTTGTGGGGTTCCCAATCCAAACCTTTCCATGGCAAAGACCCCCAAATAGCCATAGCCATATAGCCTCTGGCTGTGGCCCCCCTATTGAGAAAGGTCATGCAACAAAAGCCTCGCATTGTGACTTGAATTGGCTATTTTTGCTATTTTCTATTTTTTTTGGCAATAATGACATGCCCAAAATAGGTATGAAAGCGTTTATTTATTTATGTATTTTCTTTCCCCATTTTCCTCTCCTCTCCAATTATTCCCCCTGCATGGCGGCCTCCCTGGGGCCATGGCCCCCATTTTAAAATACAAGCTCGTAGCTTGTAGTCTTGTAGATGGGCCATGTTTAAGTATAACATAGGGCTTAATTGGTTAATGTATGTTTTGCAATAATAATCTAAATATATACAAAGTAACATTTTCAAATAATTGTAGCCTACTCAAGTACAGTACTTGACTAAATATAGGCTACTTAGATACTTTCCACAACTGGAAGTAAGTAGGTGTTAGATGATATGGGCTACAGATTGTCATTAAACAACATGCACTAACACAGGCTTGGTGATGGGTTGGACTGGGGCACACACCTTCACGTTGTGCATGGTGAACGAGAAGCCCTCTCAGGATGTGACTGGCTTGGCCCCAGTGGATGTGCACATGGTGTCACTGTTTTACATGGAAGCCCCCTTACTTTGCCACACTACTTAGAGAAGACAAAGTAAATTATACCCCCAAATCAATGTAGCCAAGTGTGTATACAGTGACTTTTGTATTATTTTAAATGTGATTATCTTGGTACTTTTCATGTATACAACATGTATTGTTCAATGTATGCATCGTATGGTACTAAACGTGACGTCTCTAATGTGTTATACAGTGTCTAGAAGCCCTGGGCAGGACACTTGCATGAAATCAAATCAATCGACCGACCAGTGCAGTCAGTGTATAGTGGATTGCTGCACTGTGCTTGTTTGAACCATGAACCACAAGGTGGAAGGTGGTCAGTCTCAAGATGAAGTGCTTCTATAGGCTCCTGCGGGGTTGATGCCTTGGCAGTGGGGAGGGTAGTGATGGGGGGATCTTCTTAATAACATTACGTGCTAACATACTACAGTTCTGTGAATTTCTATTAGAAGTAACCCTCATCCCGCATACAAACGTGTATGCTTTGGTAACCTTACGTATTCCTTTACTGTTATTCTTTCTGAAAAATGATAAAGGATTACAAAAAAGGAAAATCATGAAACACTGAGCAGTAACACAAATGAGCATTCACACACACACACACACACACACACACACACACACACACACACACACACACACACACACACACACACACACACACACACACACACACACACACACACACACACACACACACACACACACACACACACACACACACGCACACACACACGCACACACACACGCACACGCACACGCACACACACACACACACACACACACTCACACACTCACACACACAGTCACACGAACATGCACTACATTCACACAAACTCATGTAAACTGGGCAATACATCATAGTGAATAACATAGAACCAGGAAACTTGAGACCAGTTAAAGATGTTATCAAAGTTATTACGAAAAGTCCACAGCCTCTACTCTCAACCCAAAGTGATAAATGGCTGTGTGTGTATAAAAGAGGAAGGGCGGAGAAAAAGAGTGAGATTTTATATCTGAAAAGGCTTTTGGCTCGTTGGCGATATGGTTGAACTTTGTGCTGCAGGCCCCACAAATCACTCTCACTGTAAGCCTGGCATGCAGTCATATTTTAGAGGCAAAGTTCTTGGCTGATGCAAGTACTGTACGGTGTACTCCCTGGCCCTAAATGATTAACCACCTCATTAAAGTTCTGTTTTCTCTCTCTCAGTTATAATATTCTGGGCAACTGTTTAGTTTCTGTCTCTTTTTCCCCTCTCCTTCACTCGGCCAGACTTTTGAGTGTCTTTGTATTGTTTAATGGACGCTGAGTTCTGCCTTGACCTAAACAAATGCGGTTTGGATTCTGTGAGTGTTGCTATTAATACCCAGTCAGTCTTTTGGCAAGAGATAGCTGATACTTAAAGAGAAAGAGAGACAGGAGATGGAATGGAACAGCCTGCCTGTGTGGAGCACAGGGAGAGATCTCAGGATAAACTGGAGTACGAGTGACTAGTTTTAATCTAGTCCTCTACCAAACCACAGGCCAATAGTTTGACAATAAAGCCTTATCCAGTTGTGATAGCAATCTTACATTCCCTGTCTAGGAATGTGTCCACTTTTACGGCTCTGAAAGGGGGGAGTCATTTTATCACCTTATAAATCTCATTTTCACTCGTCACACATTGTTTGTTGTTGCATTTTTGATCATTGCTTATCATTCGAGCATATCAATCAAGATTCATCTGTACTGTTCATAATGAAAATCCAACTGCTGGGAGCGTGCAGGTCTCTGAGGTACAACACAAACATTCCAAGTGATTAAGCCTGGGCAAAATTAAATACCTCAAATGATTATTGCACAAGTCTTTCTTTCTTTCTTTTTTTCTTTTGGGTGGACTGCAGGTGCAGGAAAAACATTCCATTATCATGCTATTGCTATTGAAAAGGGAGTCGTGTTCCTTGCTTTCTCAGTATTCTATTCCTGTAACCTTGCAGACTGCATGAGCCAGATGGAAGGGTGGCGTCTCACAATTCTGTGTTCCAACCCAAACAGCTGCCTGGCCGCGACCAGGGGCCTTCTCACTAAGACAAAACACAGGCCTGCTATGTGCGATACAGTTACAAATGATTTCTCTATTTGATTGGAGTGTCATGTCCTCACACTGCCATATCTCTGTTTCCTGGGGAGGGGGGGGGGGGGGTATGGGCGTCGGGAGTGAAGTGGGGTCTGGACAGTGACTCGAGTCTGCTGACAGTATTGACCCAACCCTCACCCCAAGTGGTCCCATCTCCTCGTGTCTCCTCCCTGTCTTCCTTGTGGGTGTTTCAAGCAATGCTCTGCTAGAACAGTGGTTCCTAAATGGTGTGCCTTGCGATTTTGTGACAATGTTATGAATTATTTTTGCATATGCAATACTTTGCAAGCACTCATTTCCAGAAGTAAATGATATACCCTATTTATTATTTATAATAATAATTAAAAAAAAACCTATAGGCTATCTAAATATTGAATCAAGCAACTTAAAAACTGTCTCAGGTGCACACAGAAGTCAGAGTAGACATTAAAATGACCCCAGAATTGTTTTAAAGTGAAAAAAAAACATTTAACTTTATATTTATACATACATCTTCAATATGTAAAATAAACCCTGATGCTGAGCCAGTGGAGAACCTCCACTGGAGGTCCTGGATGCTAGATGGTGAAAGACAGTAGACAGGTGGTTACAAATTGACAAATTCATTGGTCCATATGAATGAGTGATAGAGGGAGAGGCCATTGCCCAAGAGTTCAAAACTTTTATCCCTATCCGGGTGGATCAGATTTGGATTTTGGGTAGTTCAAAACAAATAAAACAGCTTCGGGATCACTTTAGTCAATCTGTGATCATAGTAAACATTGTCTCAATAACAAATATATATTTACAAATATATAACACCCAATATCCAAATCTGATCCGCTCGGATATAGGGATTAACAGTTTGGAACTCTTTGGCCTGTTGATTGAAAGTGATGTCATCATGCATATAGGGGCATGGCCGGTGTCAGCTGGGAGAAGTGGCCTACTGGCCTCCTTTGTTGAACGCTAAAATCTTATAAAATCTACAAGCTCACAACTTGTAGCGCTGCACACGTTGTGAGCTGGTAGGTTGGCTATTTTCATCTGAAGCAGGTGCCGCTTTGACTTTGGAGGCCTGCAGTTGCTCTGACGTGACGTCAGGCAAAATGAAAAGGATGTTCTGTCATTAGAACAAAAGCTGCTCTACTCTGTGGATTAATTTACAAGTCCAACTTTGATCTCCTGCCTGACTCTTTAAGAAGATTTTAAAGGGACGCAAGGGGCAAGGAACACTACACACCTCTTAATAGTCTGAGAATGTACATGTTAACACAAATACAAATGTATTGTGGACATGGAAGTCCTGTGACCCAAATCTCTGTATCCCAACACCATGTAGGCTATAGGATATGTAATGTGGACACCCCATTACATCCACATTCCATACCTTGTCAAAAGGCCAGACAAAAACAAGATGAATTGATTGCTAAATTAGGTTCTGAGATTAACAAATAGCTAAAGGTTTGATCACACTTCATCAACCAAAACAATCGTCACCACATAGCTTTGAACTAATAGCAATCCAAGAAGTGCACAGTATGTCATAGATAGCTTTGCAGTGCTCTAAATCCTACTTACAAATACAGTACAGTCTAGTCATTTCTCCGTCTTTCTTTTTACCACTTATGTTGTTGAGATTTCACACATGTTCACTTAGGTATAGCGTTAGGGGATAAAGGAAATTGAGAAATGGAAAAAGAAAAATTGGGAAAACTTTTGCCTATAATGACATGCCCAAAATAGGGATGCCAGGTTGAAAGGGGTTAACTAAATCTGCACTTATCCCCTTGTTGTTGGTTTGAAAATCTGTTATTAGTCGGCAAGTGACACTATTGGCCTACAGAGTATGAATTAGGCTTTAGGTTCTGAAGTGGACAGTGATCATAATCTCATGACTCCAAACAATATTGTGTGAGAGTTCAGTCAGTATAGGCTATAATCTATACTTGCCTACAGTGTGGCCTGTACATGTATGTTGATGTTAACGATGATATTGCTCCAAATTAATTTGTTGGGTGATTATTGGGGTGTATTTCACCTATGCATTTGCCATGTAGTCCGATGTGTGAGGCCTGCTCCTGAAGATGAGTGATTCCCTGGTGGCATGTTGAGCTCCAGATGCGATTATCAGCAGCCAGGGGTTATTTTTGACCCCAGCAGACCCATGACAATCCAAGAGCTGGACATAGAGAATTTGTTCGGATGACATGTCCAACTGCTGTGTGTTAGGCAAACAGAGTCAGAGACACTATTATATGGTAGAAGTTTAATACATCAGCTCATGGGAGAAGTACATTAAACATTAAGGCTGGTGGTACAGTAGTTCTCGGGGGAAAGCAGGGAGAGAGCCTAGTTATTTACAAAGATAAGAGGGGAACTGCTTGTGTCACAGGACCAAGTTGTACTCTAAACAATACATACCCGGCCTGTGCCATGTCATCTTGACTCTATGATATTCAGATGGTCAGAACATATCATAAAGCAAAAGGTAAAACAACTTAATAACAATATATGGTATAATTTGACCACAATTCTTCCTCAGAAGCCATCTCAGGTGTTTTTGCGCAAGGAGCACTGCAATGCTGGGTCTTCCCAAGACACACTCAGGAGGATCCTGACACTTATTTGAAGATGGTGGTGGTTGGTTGTGCTTTAATACATGATATCATGGGGATAAGTACATTAGACACACAGGTCGGTGGTTAAGTAGTCCTGTGTCATATACAGGGATCAAAGCATAGTTATACTCAAGATAAGAAAGAAGCGGCTTGTGTCCAAGGACCAAGTTGTACCCAAAACAATAGATACCAGGGCTGAGCCACGGCATCTTGACTCTTATAATTTGCAAAATGTCACAACATACTGTATCATAAGGCAAAGGTGAACAACATTATAACAATATAAGATGTAATTCTGACACAATTCTTCCTCAATGTCTAGTAGCAACAATGATCATGTCCGCAGTGCTTCGATCATACCTAAAGCCACACAGGATATGGGTAAGATGTTTTTTACATGGGTTGCTATAGGCAAAGTACACTGTACCTCTGCTGTTCCCACATTCTGCTTTGTCACCTATACAGTACACTTATAACTTGAAATGATGTATCCCTCCAATCTTATGCATTATGTCTTCTGATTGATCAATTGGTATATTCTTTAGGTAAGGAGGAGGTACCCCCCATGTTTTAGCATTTCTGATTCCATCAAGGCCTAGGCTCTTGTTGTTCTTGAGGCTCTTGATGGCTTTGTGTACCTGTGAGAAACTTGGGGGAAGAAGTCCAAAAAGTTGACTGGGGGCAGGCTTGGGAGGTCAATGACTATGTCCATTTGAACTGCATTTGAGGTGTTCAACTCATCTGTCCAGGATCTGCTGTCTGTCCTTGTAGAAGGTGGCACTCGTTATATTCTTCCTCTGTGGGGCATACTACTAATCATGGTGATTTTTGCTGGTTTTCTTGGTCCACCAGTCATTCTCCATGACACTGAGGTTGTGATGGGTTTCAACCCTGATAATGTTGAAGCAAGCCTTCAGTGAGGTGGATTGAGGCTTTGAAACATGCTGCTGCCTCCACACTCAAGCCCTTAGACTCTGTTTACCACTCAGCTCTGAGGTTCATTTCTGGTGACAGCTACAGTACAACACTCATCACTGTACCCTGTATGATAAGGTTAGTTGGTCCTCTCTGACTGAGAGACATAATAATCATTGGTATCTGTTTATTTACAAAGCCGTGGTTGAAAAAATACCATCATACAATACATCTATGTTACATTACAAATTTCAACTCGCTCCAGTGAATGGCTGTTTCTTCAGGTACCTCTTGTTAGATCTGACCTAGGAACGACTGCTTTTAATATTAGCGCACCAGGTTCTTGGAACCTATTGCAACATCAACATCGACGTTAAACTGATACCCTTGTAACTGGCCATTCTAGGAATGTATTTACTGATTATTGTTGTCGATCTCATGTTGATCCTTTTAATTGATTTTATGTTATTCTGTGTAGTTTATTTTAGCTTCTTTCATTTGAACTCTTTGAGGGCGTATTTGAAGGTTAAGTTTGGCTCTGATCAATTGATGGTCTGTCCAACAGTCGGATCCACGGACGGCCCTGGTGATTCGCACCTCCTTCCCATCAGCTTGGCGGACAATGGTGGATTCCAGGGGATGCCAGCAATTTTTAGAGCGGGTTTGTTGCCAGGAGGTCTTGAAATTGTTCTTTAGCTGGAACAAAGGTGTTTGTAGTGACCATTTGGAGCAGAGTGCAAGGGGAGTAACACAATGAATATCATCCATGTAACATAACAGTACATGAACAGTACACACTTTGTGCCCCAGAATGACATGGACAAACGCACACACGCAAGCACAGAAAACCAGGGTGACCCACTGCAATGTGACTAGACGCTCAGTTGTGTTTACTCCATATAAGGCTGTGTGAGGTTTTGTAGGGTCACAGTATACTGGGTTTTGAAGCCAAAGATTTGTGGGCATTTTAACCATTTTCAACACATCAAAACACACCCAAACACTTCTGTGTTTTGATGCCACTTTTTAGCTCACAATTCATTTTCATGCAGGCCTGCTGCAAAATATGTTTACTACTGACTGAGACGATTTACCCTGTGGTGACAGTGGTGGTGGCGTGTGTGTCCTATATATATATATATATATATATATATATATATATTTATATATATATATATATAGAGAGAGAGAGAGAGAGAGAGAGAGAGAGAGAGAGAGAGAGAGAGAGAGAGAGAGAGAACTGGGTGAAGTACAGCAAGATTTGTGAGCTGTTGTGACAGGAAAAGGACGACCAATGCTGTCAATCATCTGTGTATTCTGCACTGTGCTGAGTGCTCATCTCAGTACACATATCTACTGTACATCCAAACAGAGCACATAACTTTAAATTGTAAAAAAAAACTTTAGTTACTGTATACAGTACCTGTATTCTGTTTGTAAATTCCTTTTACGTAGGTGCAAATGTATATTTGATTACAATGTTACACAGCTGTTTATACATTTCTTTATTCTAGTATATCTTTAAATGCACACTATATATGTTTTTACACTTGCTTTGATGATGTAAACCTGTGTTTCCCATGCCAATAAAGCCCCTTTGAGAGAGAGAGAGAGAGAGAGAGAGAGAGAGAGAGAGAGAGAGAGAGAGAGAGAGAGAGAGAGAGAGAGAGAGACATGTTCCACATCTTAACTATTTCCCAACTATAGGGTCAGTGGAATTTTTATGTAACAGCCATGCTTCTCCAGTGTTTTGAAAACACTGTGCGTGTAGCCTGCTGCATGTGTTTGTATGGATAACCCATTTCAGAGGGGGGCATCAATCTGTCTGTGTTGTGGATTGCATAACTCTGAAAACCTATGAAAACAAACAAAAGTATCTGTGGAACTGGAGTTCTGGAGCTCACGGGGCAAGAGAGCCTTCTTTGACATTTCCTGACCTGAAAAGATCTTACATTCCCAATAGCAGTTCCACCCATAATTCAGTAGCCTAGATATAATGCGGACGGAGCTACTGTTCTTTAGTGATCTCAGCTCTAGAGAGGACTGTGTACTCATGTGAACTTTTATCAGATATAGCGTGTGTGCGTGTGTACGCGCACATACAGTACACATGTGCGTGTGTGTGTGTGTGTGTGTGTGTGTGTGTGTGTGTGTGTGTGTGTGTGTGTGTGTGTGTGTGTGTGTAGGCCTATACTTATATTATGTAGCTTACTGGTGTGATCGTTTTCTCCTCCATACATCAATTGCATTGCCTAATACCCTCAAATTATAGCATAAACTTCAAGAAATGTTAAAGGAGCAATAGGCACATTTGACATTTCTGCCACACTGCACTCAATTGCACCAAATGTAAACACTGCTGTAGCGTCTCCTGAAATGATTATTACATTATTTTTTCCCAACATTTTTGTGTATTCTTTTGTGGATAGGCAACCGACTTATTAAAGTTTTTTTTTAGCATTACTTTGTATAAAACTGTTGCCTATAGGGCATAGCAGTGGCGGCCATTTTCTGGTTCCACTCCAAAATCAATGCATTTTTCCCATTGACATTTCCAAAAATATTTATATCAATTAATTTAAGCCTAGAATCAAGCCATCCAGGGTCCTGGTGAATCATGACCATAAAACAAAATGTTCTGTGATTTAATTTAATTTTATATTTAATTATATGATATACTATATTTAATAAATACCCTTTGTTTTGCCGTTTTCAAAAAGTTTTTTTTTCACAGAATCAAACGTTTTATGGTCATGATTCACCAGGACCCTGGATGGCTTGATTCTAGGCTTAAAATAATTGATATAAATATTTTTGGAAATGTCAATGGGAAAAATGCATAGACTATTTTGAAGTGGAACCAGAAAATGGCCGCCACTGCTATGCCCTATAATTCCTTTAAAAGATAACTTCAGCATCCGATTATTACCTGAGTGGAATAAATATATATTTGAAAATGACAGGATAGCGAGTCAAATGTCAGAAATTACTAGCAATCAGTTCTATTTGGGGCTTAGGCTAATAGGACAACAACAAACCTATAGTTGTAAGCGTTAGAGCATGTTGATCTTTGCTATTTTACTTGTCTAGTATGTTAAAACTGATGAATGTAGCCTACTTATGGATTCTATGTTTCTGTATAGTCTCTGCCCCCCCCCCCCCCCCTCTGCCCCCCCCCCCCCCTGCCCCCCCCCCCCCCCTCAACACATGGCACTCAGTTCACACACACGGTTTTGTCAATGAAATAATCAATCAGTCAAGCCTATTTAATACCGACTTAATAATACCGAAATATCAGTATTAAGTCTTGTATTACTAAAGGCTACTAAATGATAGTTAGGAACCAAGTAATGGTTGTGGGCCTTACAAATGGAACCAAAGTTAAACCTTTTACCATTTGTACACTCTAGGAGTTATGGGGGTCCGTGTCCTCAATTGCATACCAAGCTAGGGGTTCTTGAAATGAAAACGTTTGAGAACCACTGCTTTAGGTAAGTATTAGCATTTGGGCTTGCACTTAAAGGGTTAAAGTGGGGTTCCCTGCGAAGACGACGCTAACGGGCGGGGCGGAGGGGAGTTTTCCTCTGGTGAGTGTGCGCGTGTCGGGTGTACGCGTGTGCGTGTGTGTGTGTCAGCGTTGCCAGGTTTTGCGAGAGAAACAAGCAACCAGGTCTATGAAAACAAGACCAAAAGAAGAAAATGAGCGCTTTAAACGGACCGCATTGCATTGGCTATTTGAAAATAGCCGATCTGAAAGCTCAAAAGAAAGTCTTGAAATAAAATGTGGAATATTTTGAAACATTCTAACACAATAGGCTACATATTATTTAATTTGGCGGTCCGTCCATCCATGACATGCACATATTTGAGAACCACTGGTATAAATAATAATCTAAAATGTTGTAAGCAAGCCTAATACGCAAGTACACTTAAGAAACAAGCACAAAAAACGCAAACCGCAACAACTACCAATAATTACAAGCAAGTTTAAAGAAAAACAAGCCCAAAGTCGCTTATAATAAGTGGACATGGCAACCCTAGTGTGTATGTGTGCGTGTGCGCGCGCGCGCGAGTCAGTCAGCTGGCGAAAGTGGATGAGTGAGGTGTGTGCGACGCGCGCGTGTGTGTGTGTTTATGGCGTGGACACACCGCTCAGGGACGACGTGAGGACAACAGACACACCGAGAGTTTTCACACAGTTTTTCTCAGGTCTTGTCAGTCGTGTTTTCTTTCAGCGTCGGTGCCTCCTGTCCTCCTGCTGCCGCTGTCTGTCCGCGACGCACGGGTGAGTCTTTCTCTTTTCCCCCTCAACGTTTTTTTTGTGCACTTTTATTTTTTAGAAAGTGGCATGACCGATAGCGGTTAAAACTTAGGAAAACGCGCGTCTTGTAATTTGATTTAAGTGAAAATGTCCCGATTTACTGCTGCCAGTCCAGACCTGGAATGACACGAAGGCGAGTAGCCTCGTTTGGAACATCACTCTCCACGATAGCTCCGAGATGTGGTCCCGCTGTCTCGGGTCCCGGCAGAGGTAGAATCCGTTCAAATGCAGTGAAGATCACCTTTTTCGCAACATCGTATCGTAAAAGTAAAGGTAGTCTGAGACGCCTATAGATGTTTTCAATTTCCCCGGAAAGTAAAATTTAAACTACGAGGTTGACAAACCCGATTAAAACGCTTATTTAGCCAGCCTGTGCCATGTCTTCCCATTCAACCCGGGTACACCGTCCGGAAGAACCCCCCGACGGCAGGTGTCAGTACTGCTCCCGGTTCGGCTACAATGGGAAAACAAGGCACAGGCTGACTAAATAAGCGATTTAAACGGGTTTTCAATCCCGTCGGTTACATTTTACTTTCCGGCGAAATGTCAAACATCTGTAGGCGTTTCGGACTACCTTTACTTTCGAATACAATGTTGCGAAAAGTTGATCTTCACTGCATTTGGACGGACTCTACCTCTGCTGGCTATGCCTGGACCCGAGACAGCGGGACCTCATCTCAGAGCTATCCTGGAGAGTGAGGTTCCAAACGGGGCTACTCGATGGGGTGCGGACTCGAAGGGTCCCATATAGACTTTACACTCTCTGTTATCAGTGTTAAGTAGCCTACATCTTCACCACACTAGCCATTTTTTTAAACTAGTTGCGAGCTTGTAATGTTACTAGCTCCAGACCCACTCTACTACAGCTGTCTGCATTTGTACTGTACTGTAATGGGCTAGACTAGAGCACTGTTTCCCAAACACTGGGTCGGGACCCATTTGTGGGTCGCGGACACATTTTCATGGGTCGCGAGTAAATATTCCTTAATTTTTGGTTTTCTACATTTTCTTTTTTATTTGTTATTTGTTTTTAAGCAAAAAAAATCAAAACTCTTTATGAATTAAAACAAAAATCTATTATTTTTCTAAATAATGAAATAAAAAAATTAAAATCTAAGAAATTCCATTAATTAGAAAACGAATGTTTAAGAAGTAGTGAAATTAGCCGATCTATAAGCTCACAACGCGCACAAAGTGAATGTGTTGTGAGCTTGTAGATCTGCTATTTTCACTAGTATTAGTCCCGGGGAGACATCAAATCTTTCTTTTGGGTCTCGAGCTAAAAAGTTTGGGAACCACTGGGCTAGAGTAGACCTCTAGTTGGAGAGACACATCACATGGCTGCAGCCTGCATCCCTACTGTATTTAGGCAGGGCAGAGGACCCCCCCATCCTTCTCCGTGTTGATTGCAAGTCATAAAAGTCCATTAGCAGCCAGTTACATAATGTGTATTCTAATCTCTGCACCCTGGTACATTTCTACATTTCCTTCCTACCTCCTGTCTAGGAGGAAGATACAGGTCTGGTTAGGATCGAGGCATCATAGGTCCGTTTGTTTGGTAGGCGAGTAGGCTAGAATGTCGAGTTATACTGTTCTGTGTATATGATAAATTAGGATATGGTTATCATGATATCTTTCTCTGCATTTGATTAGGAGACCTTCACCAAGCATTGTTTCTCCCTGACTGCACCTTTTATTTTTGGTCTCTCTCCATGTGTCAGCTGACATAATTTAGCCAGAGACAGGCCCGGCTGTGAGAGAAAGAGCTGTTCGTCTACATGGCAGGCTATACTGTACAAAAAGGGAAGGAGGTAGGGTTGCTTGGGGGTGTTGTAGTATACACCCACTCGCACATGTAAAACCACACACTGGTGACTTTATTAAGTTGTTCCCTGCCCTATCATATTCCCTGGATCTCTCCCCATATGACCAGTAAAGCTGAATTGCTTTCATTCTCGTCAGGCGGAAACACAAATGTCAAGCGTGGCTTTACTTTCAACTCGGCAGCAAGAGCCGAGAGGAGGGAGAGACAAGTGGGGAGTGGAAGAATAGAGACAAATAGAGTAGGGAAAGAGACTGATATTTCTATACAACATCTGATATCTCTTATGTAATCCAGTCCACACAATGGAGAGATGCTTGCTGAAAAAGAACGTCCAGCGAGACCAATTAGTTCACTAGTGAGATGGATTATTTAGACTGAGACGGAGAGTGCTGGGAAAGTGAAAGATGTTGGGACAGAGAATTAACCACAATAACCCTATATACTTAGTTGATCAATGTTCCCCAGGGCTCTATATAGCGAATAGAACAGGGGGCCACTTCTCCATTGAATGGACACGGCCACCATGTTCTATTCAGTCGCCCTATTACTTTGAATCGTGTGCATGTTCTATATACTAGGTAGTATACCTCCTCTACACCAAATCTCTTCTGCGAAAATAGCCTATCTACAATCTCACAATGCGCTGCATTGTGAGCTTGCAGTCAGATTGGCTACTTTTGTAAAATGTTCACACCCAGAATGGGAACGTTAGGGTTCAAGTTGTTCAACACAGACCCTCAAATATTCCTTAGTATAGGACAGACAGAGAGTCTTTGTTTTTACCTCTGGGGGCACCAACTCCTTTTTTGTGTAGAAACAAGAACTTGGTGTGGCTCCTCCCATGTCTTAGTCCACTTCCTCCCGGGTGCTTCTGTGTTTCTTCCTACTAACAACAACACCCCCACATGTTTAGGGCAGTGGTGCTGACAGATTCAGCTGTTAGCAGAATCTGTCTTGAGAGATTAGGGAGAGTGATACAAGCAGCAAAGAGAGACAGAGAGAGACTAGAGAGAGTCAGACAGTTGAGTCAGACAAGCAAAGAGACATGAGAGTGTAATGGTGGTAATTGCCACCCGACCCTGCCCACCATCTGCTTTCCTTCACTCTCATCCCTCTGTTCTTAATCAGAGGTACAGTAACCCCTTTCTAGCTCTCACCTGCACAACACCGAATCCATATAGGATGGATGGACCTGTGCCACATGCTGAGAGGAAGATGGAGAGAGACTGGAGAGGAGGGGCAGGCACATACTAAACTCTCTGTTGCAGTTTTGCAATCTCTCTCTCTCTCTCTGTGTGTCTCTCTTGGTTCTGTTATTTATGTCATTGGGGCGTATACTAGATTCAAACTACAGAGCCCTTGTTGATGTGTGTGTACAGTATGTGTGTAGTTGCACAAAACACAAGAAAGTGTCTTAGATAGATAGATTGATAGATGCATACCTTTATTGATCCCGCAGGGGAATTTCAGTCGCCCAGAGGCAGCAGAGCAGTTAAGAGTTACAGGTACAGAGAAGGAAAGTACTGTCGCATACAGCAATACTTGGCAAGTAAAACAATAAGAAGCACTGTCCGTCAATACAGAAAAACTGTATACAATACAGTATACAACTATCCTGCACTATGCAGAAAAACTACGACACACAAGGTTATAGTGTCCTTGTCGTATCCTAGGCCTTCCTACACACACACAATAGTTTAGTTTCGGTTTTCACAATAGTTTAGTTTAGTTTCGGTCGCACCGCTCCGGACGGCAACTCGGTCGCCTTAGCTCCCTCGGTGGCCCATCGCGGGGCTCCACCTCGCCTGAGACTGCGCGCCTCCGTCATGGTCCGAAACCAAAACAACCAAAACCAAAACCGAAACTAAACTATTTAAGTCATCTCCGTCGGTAGGTCAGTAGCTCCTGATTACGCCCAATGAATGGTCTGATAAATCGTGGGGTAGCTAGTAGGTCGCCTACTTCGCCCATTCAATGGTCTGATAGAACGTGATAATCTCCCATTCTATGCATTGATAGCATCCGAATCAGGTGATCCTACTATAAATGGGACCCGAGGGATTGATGCGCCAACTGGAAGGCAGTCGGATCAGCGGATCTCCCAAAAATATAGATAAAACTGCAAATTCCCATATGGGTTACCTTGATGTCATCAATATGGTGTCATAGTTCTGACATCATAGACTGACCTAGACTCCATATTTGAGCATGCCTGACCGGGAACTCTATATGGGCATAAAAGGTACACAGACAGACAGATACTGAGATCTCCATATGGGCATATAAGGGAAACAGACAGATACAACGGGTACTCTGACTACGGGTATTGCATAATTGGGTGGGGCATGTATTTCCAACCATCGTTCCCAACTTGAATTGTTCTCGAGCAGGCCGGTGCACGGTTTAGTCAAGTAGAGTGAGGAGTGCTTGCTTGTGTTTGAAATAAACAGACACTAGAATAGAATGGCTGCCATACATCTATCCACCTGCTTTTCACTGTGTTCCACTTCCTGTCTTTTGATCCAATGAAATCCAATGAAACTGGTCAGATGACTAATGATATCCAATGAAATCCGACAGGAAGTGGAAAACACAGCCAAGAAACAGGTGGATAGAGATATGCTGATTTAATAAACATTTGGAGTGGTCTCTTAAGTTCTTCGACAGCTCTGTGTGTGTGTGTGTGTGTGTGTGTGTGTGTGTGTGTGTGTGTGTGTGTGTGTGTGTGTGTGTGTGTGTGTGTGTGTGTGTGTGTGTGCCGCTGACATCATGTTTATGACAGACATGGGCATATATGGAATAACAGACAGATTTCCATTATACACGCTACCACTTATATTGGTGCTCTGGCAGAAACAAGACGCAGAGTTCTGTGAAGCTGAAGGGTTGGGTTGGCCAATCAGGGAAGCCGATGTTTAAGGCCAGTCTGCACCAATGCAACTACTTGCAACCATTATCCCCAATGTCAGTTGCAAGGAGTTGCATGGTGTGGACTGACCTTTAAAACGGTTTTGTTGCAAGGAGTTGCGACTTGTTGCATTGGTGTTGACTGGCCTTTACACCCGCCCGCAGACACAGAGATTCGGTGTGTCCTCCACAGACTGATACAGACATGTGGTTTTCCAGTTCTGGACAACCTCCGGTCTGACCGAATTCCCACTCTGCACTGCACAGTGCACATCCCCGGGTCCTTGGCGACACACACACACTAAGTTTGAAGTCGATTCAGATGGTGCCCAAATTATGCCCGGGACAGTCACACACAGACACACAGAGCATCTCTAATAATCAAATCAATTTAAGGGGCGGGCAGAGTTTGGGATATTATCGTTTTCTCTTGCAGCTATGTTCTAGCGGACCACCTGTCCAATTCCGCCACATTTGGTCTAAAATCGATCAAACCTGTAGCCTTTGGACCGTGTACTTTTCATTGTTCATTATACATTTGGATTAGTTGTTTGGCCCATATTTTGCCTCGGTAGCACACCACTCTATCTATGTAAAATCCTCAATGTTCATGTGTCCAAGTAATTGTCTGTGACGTATGCGGAAGTGCCTTTTACATCTGTGTAGGCTATAGGTCTGTGGTGGTGATACATCACACACTTCACTTATGGGTTTATCGACCCATGTTGTGATCAGCTGTTTCACTGTGTGCTCTTCAATGACACATGCGTCTACTCTGGGCACACTGTCTCCGGCTTCAGACAGCAGCCATAAATTTCACTTTGAAAAGTTAATCTGTGTAACTTGTAAATATTGTTTACTCTGTCGCTACCAGTGAATTAATTTTCTTCTCCAAAGTCATGCGACAGAACTGCTGGTATTTCACAACGTGGATTGCTTGCCACTGCAGGTTTCAGGGCATATTTTCCTCCCAGACAGCAGAGGCACACATTCCGAGTTATATATTACATTTTGTTTTCTGCCTCAAAGCTAAATGAAGCGTAGTACAATCCTCATGTGTTCATATATAGAGCACTGCAGTCTGATGTCACTGCCACTAGAGGGCGCTGTTTCACGGGTTCGTTGCTTTATTTTTTGTGTTGAAATCCCCATTTGGGAATCTTAGATCATGTCATATAAGAGCTGTGTTCCAAACATAAACACACCACCCTGGCGTTTTTGTCAGGGGGGTGGCTCTGCATCGTTTATGATATTCATATTTGATACAGCCTGTTTCTGGCGAAAATGGAATGAATTCTGCCTTAAAAGTCTTAAGAACTACTACTTCCGGGTTTGATATCACTGTCCCTACAGCAGCCGCGTTCATGGGAAATGTAGTCTTTGGGTTGTTTGACTCGTTTCTAGTGTTTATATTGTGTTACTCTTTGGGTAAATGTGTACATTTACACCTTCAGTTGATGCTTTATATCCATATGAGTAAAATCGCCGGGGTGGCGTGTTTATTTTTGGAACACAGTTCTTATATGAAGCGATCTAAGATTCCCCGATGAGGATATCAACACAAAAAGTAAAGCCACGAACCTGCGAAAAGCGCCCTCTACTGGTAGTGACGTCAGGACTTCGGTGCTCTATAGACGGGTTTCCTGTTAGTAAACATGAGAGGAATATGACCGCGCAGAGGAGGGGGAAGCCTATGGGTGCGTTTGGAAATTACGCACCGGAGCACACTCGCCTATTAGTTTGTATTGGCCAGTGCGCTCACTGCCGCTCAGGGCTGTATTTTCGAACGCGCCTTTCACCCGGGCATGCGCAGATTGCGCATTCTGCTCTGTGATGACGTCGCGTGGAAATCCGTCTATAGGCTATCCATTTTTCACTCAACACTGTGACTGTTACTATTAAACCCTGTTTTTCTGCCTATAAACCGAACATGTAGCCAACATGTGATGTGTGACTGCCTGGCATTGAAATGTTAATTTAAATTTGCGTGTGTTTGTGTGTGTGTACAAGGCACTTGAGCTTTGGAACGCCATATACCGCGACAGTTATGAAAAGGGAAAGGACTTAATTTTGTCATTGTAATAATAGTATGTAGCCTATGAAGTCTATGAAGTTTAACAGCGTTGAACCAAAGTCCTGTACACTCTTTAAAACAAATTAAAAAAATACTAAGAGTAAAACTATAAACAGGGGGACAAACACATAGAGGGTGCAACACATAGACACATTGCATTACGGAAACAGCATCTGGATCATCGAAAGCCAAGGAGTACAAGAAAAACGTGATTTAAGCACAGGCCTGGTTTGAGATGCTCTAATATGGGGTGGAAGATCGTTTCACAGTTTGGGCGCAACAGTGGAAAATGATCTATCCCACCTGGCCTTCAGCCTTGTTTGTGGGACCAGAAGAAGTGATTGGTCAGTAGACCTCAAGACCCTTGTGGGGCTTTTTGGAGGTACAAACTCTGATATGTACATGTGCATTTAAAGAAACAAACATTCAAATCTTAAACTGAATCCTGTAACGAACAGGGAGCCAGTGGAGGGAGGCAAGAATCGAAGAGATGTGATCATACTTCCGTGCCCCTGTTAAGAGGCGAGCAGCAGCGTTTTGGACTAACTGTAGGCATGACAGGCAAACTTGGCTAATGCCAACATAAAGGCCATTACTGTAATAGAGTCGGGTTGAGATAAGCATGGATAAGATGTTCAAAATCAAAAAGGGTTAAAGCAGACTTGACTTTGGATGAAAGCCTCAGCTGGTAGAAACTAGATTTAACCATGGAGTTTGTCAAGCTTAAGATCACTGTCCAATTTCAATTGACATCAAGGTTGGTGACTACCGGTTTAAAAAAATGACTGCAGGGAGCCCAGATCCAGGGAAGAGGTGTCACAGGCAGTGCTGGGTCTGAACACCATGACCTCGGTTTTAATATGTACAATATATCTATATATTTCTGTATATGCTTACAGTATGTACAGTATAGAGTATATACTAGTATAGGATATGTTTCCTCAAATGAGGTTATCAGACATGTAATGGAGGCAAAATATTTTGTTATGATTAAAAAGTTGGATTTTATTGTAATATTTAATGACAAGCATAGATGGGTTATCATTCATTCATAGCACCATATGCTAGCTATGGTTTTATCTTGCAGGTTTCAAAGCAAAATTTTGTATTCTATTCTGGACATCACTTCGTGGATGCACCTGGGACGTATCATCAGTGTTGTAGCCTGGGGTCGACAGGTGTTTCGGGTCTCGCAACATACGCCCTCGCCCAGGTGACGCAGCCGGGGTTGATCAAGCCCTGACTTACGTCCCAGTAGCTACTCACGGTCAGTCCTCTTAAGGAAAGACGGGGCCCCTCAGTCCGCTTCTCCGGAACTACTATGCCGGGACCGGGGGAGGCTCTGGCTCGTGGCGGGACTAGGTTCTGTGGATGGCCTCCTGTCCGGGCCCCTCCTTCGTCTCACCAGGTCCAGGACCTGAGCGTTGCACCAGACGCCCCCCGCTCCAAACATTTCTCTCCGGCATGATAGTGTCTTGGACCGTGGTGGTACTGCACCGGTAAAGAGTTTACTTGGATTCAGAAATAAAGGAAACGGGGTGCTGAATAGAGTTTTTCAGATACCGATCGGAAAAGCTGCTGATACTGCCTAAAATGCTGGTATCTGTATCGGCGAGTATCCCAGTCTATGCCATTCCGATACCACGTCATTTATTACAAGATGAGATTTCATTTACAGTAATATTTTGAATTGACGTTGCGCTTCAGTTTTATATTCTTACTGTACTATTTACATTATAATTCTACTAACAAATGTACACTCTCAGAGTTACAGATCTGTAAGGGTCAATTTGGAACCCCTTCAAGGAAGCCCGAGAGTCCCTGGACCTCACTTTCTCCACTGTCCTAGATTTTTACTTAAGCCCAAAAAAGTTTTTAAGAGCCACTGTAGTAGATGATGCAACACAGTTCACTGGAAAAAGATAGAGAGAATGTCTTTCTGTATTTTCTCTCTCTCTGCCTGCAGGTGTTGCATGGTCATGTGTTATTAGCTTGGAAAGGCTTTAGTTAGCCTTAAGCCTGGGGCTTTGTTTGGGAACTGACTTACCGTGTGTGTGTGTGTGTCTTATACAATGGTTGTGTTTACATTGGATTTGGCGTGTGTGTGTGTGTGTGTGTGTGTGTGTGCGTGCGCGCGCGCGTGCGCATGTGTGAGCATTACTTGCACCTTTACTCAGTGCTTTGTTTTTCCTCTTTCAGGGAGAGGATGTTTCAGGATTTTGAGGAACATTGAATAGACACTCCCCCCAGCAAATAATATGGATTATGTTTTAAAATATGCACATACACTGACATACAGTATATCCCCAAAATAATTTATGAAACTCTATTTCCAGGATTCAATATGTATTTTGAAATGTGTTTATACATTTGTATTCAATATTTTGAACCATGGATGTAAAATAAAATATAATAAAAAAATATATATATAATATAAGTCTAAACACATACATGTACACAGTCGTCCCAAATACACACACAGAATGGAAAGCGGTTAGCCGCTCCGTACATTCATTCGGTCACCGTGTATCATCTTGTATAAATGTGGCCAACCCACTGTAAAATCTTACTTCATACCAGGAATAATAACGTTAATTGACATGGATTGTACCATGGATAATACTGGCCCAGTGCGGAACTTCTAGATTTAAACACCTGGAAGTCATTTTGTTATTGTGGTGACGTTGTCATGATTTGGTCTAATTATGTTATATTGTATTATGTAATTATATCATAATAATTGATATGGTATGATATACGATTATGTTTAGCAGTATGGGTTGTGTGTGCAGGGCTGTGGTGAGCAGATCCGGTTGATGTGAGTCTCCACAGAGGGAACGTTGAACAGACACCATGGCCTTGGCTGGATGCCCTGACTACTTCCTCCTTCACCCAAACTACCAGGTATTATTACACACACTGTCCCTCTAAACATGGTGTGT
Organism: Gymnoscopelus microlampas; assembly: GCF_963454915.1. Classification (NCBI taxonomy): domain Eukaryota; kingdom Metazoa; phylum Chordata; class Actinopteri; order Myctophiformes; family Myctophidae; genus Gymnoscopelus; species Gymnoscopelus microlampas. The sequence continues at coordinate 24,977,748 of NC_139952.1, forward strand.
GTGCATGCTTGCAGAAGTGTATGCATTTATGCTTGTGGACGTGCAAGTGTGTGTTTGAGTAGCCTAATTGCACCACACCAGACTGACAGCTACCATGACAGCCTCTGGCATGCATACTGTAGACATTGTAACCATAGCGATGCCCAGCTGATGTGAGTGTGTGTTAACATGGCTGCTATGCCTCTGAGACAGTATTTACTAGACCCGTTCACTGGTTGAGTCTTCTCCAGAGTCCAGAGTGAACTCCACTACGTTTGGACTATTATTGGCCTTAGCCAGGTGAAAAATGGCGCCTCTGTCACAACAGACCCAGTTCCATAGTCCAACTCGTGGAGAATGAGGCCTTTGTTTTTCAGACCAGCTCTCTCTCTCTATGTCTGACTCACCGGGACCTAAAGAATTTGGCTGGACAGTGTTGTCGTTCACGGAGGTCTATAAATAGAGCAGGAAACAAACAATGAAAACAACAACAGACCTGAGAGCGTGGGATTGTCGCCTCATGACACGCTCATGCAGTGACGGGGGACGGGGGGCTTGAGGTCTTGACGCAGACCTAGCTGCATTATTTCTCTTAGAAGGGGTATAAGAATGCAGCGCCTGCCCCCAAGATGGCTGAGCCCCCGATGGGCTGACATTAAGTTGGATTGGTTCAGGTTAGATTCCAGGAAAGGGGCTTTGCACCAGTAAGACTGCAGTGAATGGCAAATTGACTCCTCCCTCCAAGTGGCCAGTGGAGTTTGAGAGAGAACTTTGATAGTTAGCGCAAGGGAGCGAACTGGCTTACTGCATTGCTGTGGGTGTTATATAAAGCTGTCCAGTTGACATGACCCAGCATGAAACGCACGCACGCACGCACGCACGCACGCACGCACGCACGCACGCACGCACGCACGCACGCACGCACGCACGCACGCACGCACGCACGCACGCACGCACGCACACACACACACACACACACACACACACACACACACACACACACACACACACACACACACACACACACACACACACACACCATGGTGTCTCTTTCTGGGCAGTGACTGTAGGTTTAGTGTGTATAGATAAGGAGCAAATGAGACGTCTTTTCTGCATACTTACATAACTCTATACATAACACTGGGCATGTTTGGGAATCTGGGCTGTGCTCCAGGCCTGTCTCAGAACTGTGTGTGTGTGTGTGTGCGTGCGTGTGCTTGTGCTTGTGTGTGCTTGTGAGAGTGTGACCATGAGTGTTTGTGTTGTACATGTGTGTGTGTGTGTGTGTGTGTGTGTGTGTGTGTGTGTGTGTGTGTGTGTGTGTGTGTGTGTGTGTGTGTGTGTGTGTGTGTGTGTGTGTGTGTGTGTGTGTGTGTGTGTGTGTGACTGCGCGTGTATGTGTGTGTTCATGCATGTGTGTGCATTTATGCGTGCGTGTATTTGAGTGAAAGCACTGGATCTGAGCCACAGATGTCTCAGAGCATGGAGCCAGCAACAGTCCAGAGCTGTTCTCTGAGAGATAGTACTAATATAGTATAGTATGTAGAAGTATATTGTTTGTGTTTGTTTGTGTTCACATCTGTGTGTAAGGACCGCTCATTAACCACAGGCCAGAGACAGCATTCAGCTATTTTCGCTAAGTTTGACAATAGGATAGGATAATAGGAATAAAGTTCTTCTGCATCGAACTTCATTAATAGACAGTAAAATCCTGAGTGTTAATTACACTCTTGAGTGTACAGATGTATTACGGGTGCATTTGATTACATTTATACACTTCTCTTGGTTAGAAACGTATACATTTTGCTGAGTTAACCACTTTGAACCTGGTGTCCCTATTTTTGGCAGTTAATTTCAGGGGACATTTTTCAAAAATAGCAGATCTATAAGCTCACAACATGTCGCAATGCGATTTGCTGTGAGGTAGTAGATTGGCTATTTATGTGTGACACAGTCTTAATGAAGCATAAAAGATGGCTTTAAGTTTTAATAGTTTAATTTTTATCACACCCAACTCGGAATGTGGGCTCCTCCTCACACTTTATGCCCCTGGAGGTCAGAGGTCAGCGGCTAGCCTGTCACCATGGAGATGACCACTCTCAGCCTTGTGCTTTCGAGGAACTGAAAAGTCTTTGATGCTGTGAAAAAAAGAGAAAGTGTGTTGACATGCCTCCACGTAGATGTTCTGGGCTAAACTTAGTGCTCAGGGAGTCGGTGTGTACACCATATCCTTATTATGGGATGTTTACTTTAAGGGCATGTGTCATGTAACCAACTGATAAGATAAAATAATGAATTTGTACCGACTCAGAGTTAAAGCTGCGAGCTGAAACGTATTTCAATGAATATTGAATATTTCAAAAATATTTATTTTGGGGGGCTTTTTCTGAGACTTTAGTTAATAGGTATACAATGTAAAGAGACAGGAAACAGACAGAGTAGGGAAGTGAAATGCAGCAAATGGTCCGGCCGGCCAGATAATTGATCCGGGGACTCGCTGTCTGGCACTAGAGCCCATGTAGGCTAGTGCGCCCTCATCATTTGGCTATCGGGTCGCCCCATTAAACGTTATTTAACCAGTCTGTATGGTAGAGTATCATATATTAAAATTGGCTTCGCCCAAATATGGAGTGTGTTGTCTAACCTCAATGTGCCATCATGGCATCAGGCGCAAACACATCACTCAGCTCCATATATGGGCACAAAAGGGGCATGCCCATATATGGGCATATACTGATGACATCAGGGAACTCCATATACTGGCATAAAATGGACAAGGACTGACAGATAAATAGATCTCCACATATGGACATAAAAGGGACAAGGACTGATGGATACAGAGATCTCCTTATATGGGCATATACTGATGACATCAGGGATCTCCATATCCTACTATAATTCTAGTAACCTCTGTCTGTAGTGGTGAGTAGGTGAGTACGTGAGTACGTGAAGCTACCCGGTTCTCCTCACTGGCTGGACCAATTGCTCTGATTTTGCACACAGCCATTGACCATTACCATCTGAACGCAACTGTGAAGCCCGTTTTTCGATTTCATCAAATCTAGGCTTCTTATTAGCGTTTATGTGTCAAACAATGTCGCCTCCCGGGTTGCCAGATCATGTGCGCATATCCCCCCACGGATGCCTCGACCGGGTATGGTCTAGTAGGAATAAACGGGACAAGGACTGACAGATGCAGACATCTCCATATATGAGCATATACTGATGACATCAGGGATCTCCATACATCCTACTATAATTCTAGTAACCTCTGTCTGTAGTGGTGAGTACGTGAGTGAAGATACCCGGTTCTCCTCACTGGCTGGACCAATTGCTCTGATTTTGCACACAGCCATTGACCATTACCATCTGAACGCAACTGTGAAGCCTGTTTTTCAATGTCATCAAATCTCAGCTTCTTATTAGCGTTTTTGTGTCAAACACTGTCGCCATGGTTACGGGGCTGCCCAGCTATGGGACGAACTGCCTCCCGGGTTGCCAGCTCATGTGCGCATATCCCCCCACGGATGCGTCGACCGGGTATGGTCTAGTGGGAATAAACGGGACAAGGACTGACAGATACAGAGATCTCCATATATGGTCATATATTGGAGGTGGTATACCCACACTCTCATTAAGTCTTATTACAGGGGTCTTCAACAGGGGGTCCGTGACCCCTAAGGGGGTCCTCAGAGTTGAAACTATATGAAACTATATGGAATCTATGAAGAAGTTGTGGGGGTCCATCTCTCTCTCAGCTAATGAAACACATTGAAGACCCCTGCATTAAGAGATTTAGATCGTGGTCTCAGGTAGGACACTTGTCGTATAATTATTCTGTATCAATTAGTGATAGTTGAGGCAAGACAGACACTTAACATTATATAGTAGAAGTTAAAACATTAAGGGTGGTGGTACAGTAGTTCTCGGGGGAGAAGCAGGGAGAGAGCCTAGTTGTATACAAAGATAAGAGGGGTACTTGCTTGTGTCACGGGACCAAGCTGTACCCTAACCCTAGCAGGGATTCCTTCTTGGGAGACGCGGGGTAAAACATTCTGGTTAGGACATGAAACTTATGGATTGCAGCTTTAAATTAGCACTCCGGATATTACTGTGTAGAGTATGCAGAGGCCTTAAAGACAGTTTACAATACTTAACCACTTTCAACATAATCTTCTTTTTTTTGTTATTCTTTTATGACAAATATATATGGTTTTCTATTGTAGTCCTCTCATTCCGTTCAGCTGAAACCTACAGATTCCACTCTTCTCCTTCAGTCCACATGCTCCCTACAGCCAAGTTGCCCTTCCTTGGAAAGCCTTTGGCTGCTTCTTCTCAGAGCTATAAATCTTCCTCGGCTGTGTGTGTGCGTGTTTGTGTGCACGCATATGTAGACACACGCACGGCGGGACTTCTGGCCGCGAGCAATTCCTGGAAGCCGTGCTTCCGCGTTCTTCTTTTTCCAAGAAAAGTGTGGATTGAGAATTTGTTTTGCTTTTTTTTTATATACCTTTCTCTCTCTCTCTCTCCACTGCAGTGCTCTTGTCCTCAGGCTGCTTTGAATTAGACAAATGTCTGAGGCACTTGGTTTACTCAATGTGTGCGACGTGCGTGTGTGCAAGTACAGTATGTGTATGGTTTTGCGTGTTAGTGCTCATGTGATCACACACGCACACACACACAATGTATGTGTTTTCAAGTGTATGCTAAAAAAAAAAGCTACTTTTTATGCATGCTTGCATCAGTCCTTCGTGCAGGAATGATGGATCTGCTTTAAGACATGCAGGTGGTACACTGTCTGTCAAAAGGTCATGGGGTCGAAATTTCTCGCAAACTCCAATGTGTGTCAGCAGGTCAGAATACCACACGGAACTGACCTTCAGAGTTGATGTTCCTGGAAAGCAGACCTGCCTACTTCATGTGAAAGGAACATTCCTATTATCTTAAAGGACAACTTCACCAATTTTCATGTAATTCTACTCAGTTTGTGTCTCAGAGGAGGGCTGTGGACACTTCAGAAACCCGCCTACCAGTGACTTCAGTGTAGGCAGGTTTTATTTTTTCAAACAAGTTTTCAATGTATTATTATTATTTTTTTCATTATCGCGAGAACAATGGCTTCCATTATAGCATGCTAACTTTCCAGGAATAGAAAGCCTGCAGTTTCTATTACCGTAGCTTGGATTCCCCATCGATGATGTCACTGGTAGGCGGGTTTCTGAACTGTCCACAGCCCTCCTTTGAGACACAGACAGAGTAGACAAACAATTGTACCATATTATGAGTATTGGTGAGGACTATTTATATAAAGATAGGTAAAACAATTGGTGAAGTTGTCCTTAAGAAAATGAACCTTCTAACTATATAAATGGCGACCGACTTCCGCACCCTCGGTGTCGACACCCCACAGCTCTGTTATCGAATAAACAACGCACCGCCAGACCACATGTCGCCAACTGACTCGCCACGGCGGCCGCGCTGAATTTACGCCTTGCGTAGGGGACATCTCACTGCTCACTACACCTTTTCCACCGCGCAACATAATTAATTCTACTCACCAAATGTCGGACAAAACGGAAGGGGAGGCAGCTTCGTACCGTTTACCGTGCGCACGACCTCATCACCACAACAGCAGCCAGCCGCTGCGGGTTTTTTTCCCTTTTTTTCCAAACTTTTTTTTTGGTCACCATTTTCTCCAGGCACCATTTCTGGTGTAACGTGCGGCAGCATGCGCTGGGTTGCCAGGTTTGCACAGCCAGCGCCAGAAACAAGCAACCACCGTCATGAAAAAAAAAAAAAAACCCAAATGGTCCGCAATGTTCCAGGGGTGTCCCCGCGCGTTGGGGACCCCCTGTGGACCCCCTGAAACATAACAAATATTATTTCTTCAAATTTTTTCCTTTTTCAAAAACACTTTTCCACAGTTTTACTCCGGCGATTTGGGTCCCCCAATATACACACGGCCACGCTGGGCTCCGTGCGCGGCTGGGGTTGAGGGGGGCGTAGCCCCCCGAAACTCTAGTTCATACATATATGTTGTTAACCACTTAAGGCTTGAAGGCGTAGTTCACCCAAAAAAATACTTATTTTCAAAACAATTTTTTTGCTATTACTCCTTCACATTCTGTCCAAGAATCACGCAAATCGGTACACAGTATCTCTATAGTCATGTGATCAAGATGGAAGTGTCCGATATTTCATATTCCATCCTAATTGGCCAACATTGGCTTCCAAAGTTTGATCATGAACTCAACGTGCGATTTCTGTGAAATTTTGCACACACATTCCCATTAGAACGAGTAAGAAATGCCACCCTTTCACATTGGCCTGTTATAGCGCCACCAGCAGGTCTAATTTAGCTAAACACATTTGTGGAACAAAATGCCTCAAATCATGAATGCAGTGTCCGATTGCCATGCAAGGCCTAAGAAGAAATGGCACCCTTTTCACATTGCCTTATTATAGCGCCACCAGGAGGCCACAATAATCTACCTGACCTGGCGGAGACCTGTGCTCCGAAGAGCACTTTTTCTAGTTTTCTATCAATTACACACCCCATGAAGCCTTGAATTCATAGAGATTGTTTTGTTCTTGTCGCATTCCTAAGCCAATCATTTGATGACCGTTGGAAAGATGCTAATGTCTCCGGTAGGAGACTCCGCCGGTCATCAAATTATTGACTTAGGAATGCGACATAAACAAAAAAATCTCCATGAATTCAAGGCTTCATGGGGTGTGTAATTGATAGAAAATAAATCATTTTTGGGGTGATTTTTTTTTGGGTGAACTGGCGTGAATGTGGGTTAAGTCTCAAGCCCTATGTACTTCGTCGTATGAGCCTAGTCTAACAAGCTCACGACGTGTCGCATCGCGATGCCTTGTGAGCTTGTAGATCTGCTATTTTTGTTATTGGAAAATGTTCGACTTTAATGACATGCCCAAATTAGGGATGCCAGGTCGAACGTAGCTAAGCCTACCACACAGTCTCAGCAGGGGTTTGAATTTCTTTGCATTTGACAGGAAACTGTGGACAGGACTTCCTCTCACAGACCAGAGGAGCTGATTGTTCCACGCTTTCAGCACTCAGCCAGGCGCAACTCTCCACATCACCATGGTAACCTCTCCTCTCCTCTCCTGTTTCTTTTTCTGTTTTGCTGCTCCATGTCCGGTCTGCATCTTTTTTTTTTTTTAAACAATATATTTATTTGGCATTTTCAGGTATATAACACATCAATATGGCAATTGTAGTAAATGTCTATAATAAAACAACAAACAAAAACAGAGCAAAAAGACAACACATAGCAATCATACATATACATAGCATCTGGCATCCAAAAACAAAAATTAAACAAATCGTTGTCCGGTCTGCATCTTAACCTCATCTTAATGTACAGCTGATACAAGATTTATTGCAGATGCATTGTTGCGAATGCACACACACACACACACACACACACACACACACACACACACACACACACACACACACACACACACACACACACACACACACACACACACACACACACACACACACACCACATGCACTTTTCTCATACAGATATTGCATACATTGCTCCATAGGGTTATAATGTATACTAAACTGTCTGCTGGCACACATACCGCTCTTCCTCTCTTCCTAGAACTCCCCCTCTCTCCCCCCGGTCTCTCAATCTCCCACTCGCCCTCTGTCTCTCTCTCTCTCTGCTGTCCAGATGGAGAATTTAAAGACAAACGTTTTATTGTTTGCTCTGCCACTCTGTCCTTCTTTGCACAGCCCACAGTCAGTCAGTCAGTCAGTCAGTCAGCATATTCCCAGAAAGCCCTTGGCCTTCAGGGGAAAATCCTGAGAATCTTGTTGGAAAACTCACAGGCCTTTTCAGAATGAATTCTACCGACCGCCTTTCTTCCCGGGGGTGTGGATCTTCTGGTGTCTTGAGGCGATGGCTGGTCAAGCTTGTGTGACAGTGTCATATATAGGTGGTTATTCTGAACACAGTGACTAGACACTTAACCCATTAAGACCTGAGGCCGATTCTACAAATGCTTCTAAATCGGTAGTTCTCACACTCAAGATCTTTCAAAAATGTTAAAAAATAGCAGATGTAGGACTTACTGTACATCAAGGACTTAATGTCATTTCTATCATTGGAAAAGGTAAAGTACTCTTTAAGAGGCTCAATTGCCACATTTTATGACAGATGGCAACCGCTTGTCACATTCATAAACACCCTCACATCCCTTGACCCAGACTGATCCTAAAGAAATACTCCTTCTCTGAGGTGAGCACCTCAGATACTCTGACGTGAACTCCGCCCCATTGTATCTTGGTTATTTTTTAATCTACTCTCTTTTTGTCTGTGTTCAATTTTGTTTTGTTTGTTTTTGTTTTTGTTTTTTTGTTGTTCTTGGTCAATTTCAGTCCTGTCTGTGTCTCGTCATGTCCCATAAAAGTAAAAAAATAAATAAAAAATATCAGATGTACAAGCTTGCAGCGCGACATGAAGTGACGTGCTGTGAGCCTGTATATCTGATCATTTTGAATAGCCAAAGCAAACATCTAAAATGACAGAGGTTAAACCCTCTAGACTTGGTAAACTGGACCCGAGTTGTCTCCGCTTTTTTCTGTCAACACAAAATTTCTTTGCCGAAAACGGCCGACCTACAAGCTCACAACGCGCTGCGCTGCGAAGAGTGTGATGCGTTGTGAGCTTGTAGATCTGCTATTTTTGGCTAATGTTCTCCCCAGAATATGGATGCTTGGGTTCAATTGGTACAACATGGCGCAACATATGAACTTGTACATCGCAGCAGCGCTGGTGTATAATGTGTATAAATTCAGCATATAGGCCTAGGCTATTTTTGAGGATTTTTTCTAAAATTGGGACAGGGTTAATGTGGTTATTAATATAGGCCTCTAGGTCAACCTTCACCAGAGGGGGGGGGGGTTTATTCTGTACCATAGGTCTCTGGGCCATGGGTAGAGTCAGTGGAGGAACTATACTAACTAACCATTAGGGACACTGCAGAGTGTCATGCTGTGGGTATTATTCTACAATATAACGTATGGTAGTTTATCTTTACTTGTGTATTGCCCAATTATTTGCAATTTGCAGTAAGGTACAGTATTATCATGATATGATAAGATACACCTTTATTGATCCTTTTTTTTTTTTAAAGATTTTTTTTGGGGCTTTTTATACCTTTATTTAGAGAGGGAAAGTAGGCTGACAGGAAATGGGGATAGAGATGGGGGGTGACGTGCAGCAAAGGTCGTCGGGAACGGGAGTCGAACCCGCGACACGCTGTCAGGCTGGCATTGCAGCCTAGGGTGCCAGGACCGTCACGCTACGGCCCAGGCCACCTTTATTGATCCTTGTGGGGAAATTCAGATGTCATGGAAGCAACAGCAGTAAGTTTGTAACACAGGATAGGTAATACTAATACCACTAAAAGTATAAAATAAAACAACAATAAAACAGTCTGACCCTAGCCATCTGCACTTGGTCTGACTGAGTTAACATAATGTATATTATTCTATCAATAAATCTATGTATAATGAACAATCTATCACCAGTGAATATAAGAATGAATATACATCTATCGCTTGAATGAATGATATATACAGAGTACAGACCATAAATAGTGAATATGATGCAGATATGTACAGTGTCTGTGTCAGCCAGCCTACAACATTAGTTATCTGGATGATATATGTAGTCATGTCAAGAAGCTGGACGCTGCCCTCAATGCGCCCTATGGACTGTCTCTGGATGTCTACGAGCCACTGATGAGTGAATCCCACCTCCAAGTCCCGGCCCCCTTCGCCACACAGGCCCAGGACCTGCTTCGCAGAACACCAGCTGACACCTCCAAGGCTTCCTGGGTAAAGGCAAGATGGAGGGACCAGGGGATGGCAGCAGAACCATCCAGGCTTCACCTGTACATCGAGGATCCCACAGATGCTCCTGACCAGCACCTCCCCCGTAAGGAGTGGACAACCCTCAATCGCTGAGGACCGGTGTGGGACGTTTCGGAGCAGCAAAGCAGAAGTGGGTTCTCACAGACTCACAGACACACACTGCCCATTGCGAATGCAGGGATCCATTACAAATTGGAACACGTCATGACCAGCTGCCCCAAATACCGACCACCGGCTGGTGATCGTGGATTAATTGACCTAGACAATGACACACTGGACTGGCTTGCTGCAACGGAGCTGAAGGTCTAAGGACATACGACAGACAGACTGTTACTGTTACTGAACAAATTGTCTATAACAATTATTACTATCAGAATATAGAGCTTGAACTTTTAAACAAAAAAACATATACTTACTATCACTTACAGCACCTATAACAAGCATCTGTCATAATTCTGTAGTATTTCCCAGTAGTGTGCATGTGATGAGCCAGAATCGAGTCGGCTTGGTTGTGGAGGCTGATGGCTACTGGCACAAACTTAAGGACTGTCCAAGTCACTTTGTCTGTGCCTCGGCACATCATAGAGGGGATGGGAGGGATTCATCAGGATGCCGTCCACCTTTCTCATCATTCCCTTCCGCAAGACCGCAACCAGCCTTCCTCACCAGTGCCACCACCACATGAAAAGACCAACATTCCAGATCAGTATGTAGAGTTCCTCTGCACACTTGATGTGCATTCATGCCTCCTGCTTTTGTTTACGATTGGCTGTGGACATGCGGCTGTCATTGGCCATTTGCAGATGTACGTATCACTGTCTTCCCCACTAGAACTTTCCCTGATTGTGTGTGCGATAGGCCTATTGATGACTCCAGTGAAAAAACGCGGTCGGTGTCAAAGTCAGCCAGCTACGGTTTCATTCTGACTCTGCACTATAGAGGTGTCTCACAACTGCTTCCCAGGCAGACATGCTGTATATTTAAACCCTCCGTGGAGCTCAGGTTACTTGACCTTCCCATGCCCCGTCCCCATGCCCGTCCCCATGCCCCATGTCCGTCCCTGTCCGTCATTGACGACCCAGTGAAATGTGTTTTGCTACTTACTGTGGTGGGAGCTGCTGCATATGCACATCACCACAATAATCAACAGGCTGTTGTTTCACTCAGTACCCAGAGTGGAACTGGATTCAGTGTTACACTATCAGATAAAAGTTTACTTTAATTTTAGATTATTCGAACCAGAAGGAATTACTAATCCGTTCCTGTATGGACTGTGCTCAGGACAGATACACAAATAGTACAGAGCAGACATTACAAAAGATGCACGCACAATCGTACATTCACTCACTCAACTCACACTCCAGCTTTCTTCATCTGCAGCCGGTTTGTTCTCTTCTTCCGTTTGTTCAGTTGCTGTTCTCTAACATTTTACCTTTTCATTCAATTAGAGGTTCAACAGTTAATCAATTTAATCAATTATATAAAATATCATCGATTTTATGTCCTTATTAAAAACAATCAAAACTAGCAAAACTATTTTCGATCTACAAGCTGAGCTGTGTGACTATATAAAATAGGGCTTAATCAGTCCAATCAATTTAATTATAAAAAATCAATTATAATCTTTACATAAACGTAAAAGAAAATAAATGATAATTGCAGCCCTACATTCCACTTTCTTCCATTAGTCAGTCTGCGTTCTCTCTCTCCTGTCTCTCTTGATGTCTGTCTCTCTCTGTTCTTTCAACCTCTGTCCTCATGTGCTCTGTCATTCTTCCTAAATGCTTGACTGCCCTGCACATGACCCCCACCATCACATGATGTCCTGTCCCAGACGTGTGTGTGTGTGTGCGTGCGTCTCATGTAGTATAGTACATACACTGTGTCGGGCTCTGTCCATGTTTTGAGTTTGCTAGGAATGAGCAATATTATGTCTATCGTGATAAGCCCTATTTTATATTTTAAAATATTGACAGAAAATATTCTAAAATAGCAGATCTACAAGCTCACAGCGTGTCACATCTTCAGATGTTTTTCAGAACAGTTTGTTGTAGCCAGTATCTCTCTGTTTACTCCTGTGTTCATTGGATCGGATGACTCTTACATCAGTTTTATCAGCATTGGTGTAAGCAGCACCGCTGTGTAGCAGTTTGTTTATGTAGAGATAACGGCAAACCGGAAATGGTGAGAATCGCTAGGAAGTATAAAATGGTTCTGCTGGTGTTTGTTTGTGTATATAGAAATATTGCTTTCCAAGCATAATCACAAGTTACCGCAGCATTGGTGTGACCAGCACCATAGTGAAGTAGTTTGTTCATGTTTAATGATGAAACTAAGAAACATCGAAGAAAGAAAGAAAGAAAGAAAAGGGCCTTCATTGACAAGGCCTACTGCAGCCAGTCATTTATCATTGCAGCTGAAAAAAATGACCATGCTTTATCAAAGTTAGAAACTTTACAAAATACTAGTCCATACCCGTGGGGGGATATGTGCACAGGATCTGGCAACCCCATTCATCCCATAGCTCGCGGGGCCATCCCACAGCTGGGCAGCCGCAACCATGGCGACATAACCTGTTTTGTTACATGTAGATGTGTTTTGTATACTGTCTGGAGTACCAAACAAGCTTCAACCATCCCATTTTGCAACGACTTCATCCTCCATTTTCAGGCTTTTCAGTCGGGAGTGGTCTGTGTGCGCCCAGAGCACAGCATACTGAATTCCCTAATGACCAGAGAGAGCTCTCAGACCGTATTTCTGAACCCTGAACTCTTGGCATGTGTCTTTCAGTGTTTCACCACCCTGTACCACATACTGTACTGGTGAGCAGTCTCCTTCCAGTGTACAACAATGTCAGGAATTCTGTGTGTGACACACACACACACACACACACACACACACACACACACACACACACACACACACACACACACACACACACACACACACACACACACACACGCATTACACTTCATTTCATTCGTAACATTCCACGGCTTACCTTTTATTGTTTAACTTTTTAACCTCAGCCACAAAAATGCCCAAGCACTGACCCTACTGTAACCTAACCCCATTTCTAAGCATAACCCAACACCTCACCCTAAAATGACCCCACTTTTTATTGCTCTCACAATAGTACACACACACACACACACACACACACACACACACACACACACACACACACACACACACACACACACACACACACACACACACACACACACACACACACACACACACACACACACCGCATGGTGTCTCTGTTGTGCCAGTGACCAGTGACAGTGCCGGACCACCCATTACATACCATCTCTATCTCTGGGACCCCAATCTACACTGTTAGTGTAGATTGGCAGTGTACACCATTTGTATTTTGTACACTGTTGGAGTTACAGACCTGTAAGTGTCCACTAACGGCCGATCTACACCAGACTTTTCAAAGCGAGCGTGTGCTTAGTGTACGGCGTGTTTGTTGAGATCCAACTGATATCAATGATAACGGCTACACCAGGCGTGCGGATACGCGAGTCCCGCATACACGAGTCCCGCATACACAGACTTTAAAATAGGACTGGATCTAAAAGTGCGTGTGTGCGTATATGGGCGTGTGTGCGAAAATTATCAGGTGTAGATCGGCGGTAAGAATCATTTAGCAGGAGAGCTGCTGGAAGCAGCAGGTGCAGGTCGCTGACCCCATGGAGAGGCAGTGCCATAAACCTTGGTGCAGGAGATGGAAGTGCAAATCAGAGATTAAAAGACCTAGCTTTCCTTAATGTAGTATTAATGTAGACTGTCATATACCCATGATGCTTATTGTTGCTGTCAGGCAAAAACCTTGCATCTCTATATTGGTGACATCTAGTGGGTATTTTTGTAATGTGCCCACCTTTTTTCATTTTTCAGAGTCTTTGTCTCTCTCTTCCTTCCTACCCATCTTGTTGACATTTTGTCTTCCTTCTCCTTCTGTCTTACATCTCTCTCTCTCCCCCTAGATGATGATGTGGATCTGGAGCAACTGGTGAACGAGATGAATTCGTCCATGGAGAGCGTGCACTCCAGCTGCAGCACGCAGTCCGACACGGCGCTGCTCCTGCACAGCAACGGCCACGTGCACGCTCCCCACCACCTGGGGCGCGGTCAACAGGCCCACCAGCGACCCGTCCCACGTCTGCCCCCTTGCTCCCCCTCCCGGGAGAGGCTGCGACGCTCTCAGCCCATGCACATCAGGTAGACACAATGTTCTGATCACCTTGCATCCTCCTCTGTGATAGAACGTCCTTGCAATTGGTTTAGCAGGGAATGTCTTTGAAAGATCTCTTAAGGTTGCAGCATACTCGAAACGAACTTAATGCAAACACCGAACAAAGTTCTTAAGGACAAAATTCATGTTCTACTTCCTAACGTCTCAGCTGAGTTCTGAGCGCTAGACTCGGCCCACTCAGTAATCTGCCTAGCAACACCACGGCTCGTCTGTCGCTCGAGCTGCCGAAGCACTTGGTACAGCACTTTAGCCAGTGGTTTCACCAGGATCTCCGACGTGCTGTGGCAAATTTGTCATGGAGGTTTTGTCATGCCATTTCTTACGACTGTGTTTATGGTCACTCAGAGAGGAATTACAGAGGTGTTTGTACCTCCTGGCAGTTGGCTCGCAAGACTAGTACCTCCTAACCTCCCCAGCCAGTGTCTCTTAAAAACTATCACTGCTTTCACTGCTGGCAGAATCAAGCCTTGGGCAGAATGCAGAAACAAAACAAAAATATATCATGCCCACCATGAATATTAACATAAAGGGCACCTGGACTGTAATGCTCATTCATCTGTGTTCCTTTTGATTGTCTGTGCATGTATGGCCCTATGTGTGTGTCTGTCACACGCACGCACGCACACATGTTATCCCTCTTGAAATCTTGAATTTGTGGTGTTTTTCTTTGTGTTTGTTTGTCCCCCTCTGCAGGCGATTGCAGGAAGAGCAGCAGATGCGTCCCTCCTCTCTCCCAGCCATCATCAACCCGTTCCCTGAGCTCTGCAGCCCTGCAGGCTCCCCTGTCCTCAGCCCCATCCTGGCCAACGACAACCATGTGAGTAGGCCTGTCACAATTATTACATAATATCGCCGCTATTTGAGATAATCACAATTATTTTGCCATAATCGTCATAATCGTTTCCATGTTGAAAAGTTTCCATATATTTGCTTGTAGATAATTTTACACTTAAAAATTGAGGAACTAGCATATCTACAAGCTCACAACGCATTGTTAACTGACGCGTTGTTACCTTTTAGGTTGGCTATTTCTGCTATTTTTAAGTGTAAAATTATTAAATATGCTATCCTATTTTGGTACATTAAATATTTGATTTATGGTTGCCGTTTATGGTAAAAAACAGTTATTTGTAATTTGTACCCGGTGCAGTTTTTATTCACAAAGCCTAAAAGCAGAAACAGAAATGTAATTCTTTATTATTTATATGTTCCAATGTTCAATGCCAAAAATACAATTAAATAGTTAACTGTGTGACAATTAATCGTCAAGTAAAGTTTCATGATCCAGCCCTACGTGTGTCAGTTGGTCGCTTTCGTTGATCGGCTAGCTTAAACACGGTGTAGGTAGTAGTATTTGACCATTGTATGAGTTAGAATGCTCGAAAACCACCCATGTGATATTATCCTATGTTCCTTGTTCTGTCGGTTGTTGTACTTGAACTTCATTGCGAGAGTGTGTTTATATGTGTGTGTGTGTGTGTGTGTGGTGTGCTTAAATCAGCTGACTGGCCTGTTATGTACTTGTGTGTGTGTGTGTGTGTGTGTGTGTGTGTGTGTGTGTGTACTTTGGCTGTAGTGAGAGCCTTTCCCTCGATTACACAACAGTTCACCCTGGGTTATCTGACTGTGTGTGTTATTGTGGAAGGGTGGTTATCAATCTCCCAGGCACAAGCTTGTGCACACACACACACACACACACACACACACACACACACACACACACACAGCCACACAACGGTGGCGGCAGTAGTGTTTTGTTGTTTAAGGAGGTGAGTGGTGTCTCCAGGATGCGGATGACGGTGTGTGTGTGTGTGTGGAGGGCAGAGTTCCGGAGCTCGGCTGGGAATGTCTGCTTTTCAGAGCTCTCTGAACCCTCTGCATCCGCCCGCCACCCCCCTCCCTTTCTGACAAGACAGACGCTCGTTTCCCGTTCACACGCTGTCCGCTCTCCCTCAGAGTGTCACTGTGTGTGTGTGTGTGTGTGTGTGTGTGTGTGTGTGTGTGTGTGTGTGTGTGGATTATACCAGTGGTTCGAAAAACCTTTTAATTTCAAGGACCCCATAACTCTGAGAGTGTACAATGGGAATGTACATCTAGAATTCGGGCCACTACCCTCACGCCTCGTCTATTTCACGTTGCACCGCCGATCCGACTGATATGCCCATATATGGAGATCGCTGTGTCTATCAGTCCTTGTCCCTTTTATGCCGTGTATCCTGATGTCGTCAGTATACACCCATATTTGTGCCTGATTCTATGACGACACATTCCAGACAACACACTCCATATTTGAGCGTAGCTGCATTGGGAACTCCTTATATGGTTATGGCTGAGTCATGTTGACATAAGCGTGGTGGTCGAGGATGTATAAAGGTGACGGCGCATGGTCCAGGAGTTGAGTTGGGTTTGTGGGTTGGACCAGTCCGGAATAATAACGTCTGAGCAACGACGAAGATTTTACATCGGGA
Source organism: Gymnoscopelus microlampas (assembly GCF_963454915.1). Lineage (NCBI taxonomy): Eukaryota > Metazoa > Chordata > Actinopteri > Myctophiformes > Myctophidae > Gymnoscopelus > Gymnoscopelus microlampas. The sequence continues at coordinate 24,994,381 of NC_139952.1, forward strand.
ACATACTGCTGGACTGCCAGTGACTGTGTGCTTCCATCCATAAGAACATTGACCATCATCGGGACAAATATGTTTGTATTTGGGGGCCACGCGGGACGGGAATGCTACAACAACATTAGAGTGTTTGACACAGAGCTAACACTTTGTCGTATGACGAATAGTGAAAATAGCCGATCTACAAGCTCACAGCGCATTGCGACTTGAGACTTGTAGATCGTCTATTTCACGAAAGTTTGGAAAAATGGACACTCAAAGTTTACATTAGTTAGTTTTTTCCCCCATAAACACGACTATTTCCCAAAAGAGGTGGCCAGGTTGAAACTGGTCAAATGCTAGCTACTTTTAAGGGCTTTAACTGTCAAGCCCTTCCTTCCCCCTGTCCAGGGAATGTTTTTGTCCTCGTAAGAGATGTTCTCAGGATGCCCACCCTGAACAATAAAAGTTATTTTAGATGACCCTTTACACACACCCACGCAGACACGTATGTATACACACTCACACACACACATCCCCACTCCCATACATGCAGACACACACACACACACACACACACACACACACACACACACACACACATACACACACACTAGGCGAGACAAGGCATTTTTTATGCATTTCCTTGACATCATCTCACATGTTCAAGAGTCAGACAGCGACTTTGCAGTTTGCACAAAGGATCGTGTGTGTGTGTGTGTGTGTGTGTGTGTGTGTGTGTGTGTGTGTGTGTGTGTGTGTGTGTGTGTGTGTGTGCGCGCGCGCGCGCACAAGTTGGCAGGGGGTTGCATCACGTCTCTTTTCCAAAAGTCCCAAGAAGTCAGTATGAAGCCTTGTCTGACCAGAAATTGAATAATCAATTAATCAACTAAAGTAATGAAATAACTGGTTTAGTGACGAATTTTGTAAACATTTCCAAAATACCATATTGTAGTGATTTTTTTCATAACCCGCCCCGCACAGGTTCAACGTGCGGGTTACGGGTCGGCCCGCGCATCACTACCATATTGGCTATTTAGAATTTCACCAAAAGGTGAATACTCTTCATTTGTTCCTAATCATAAATGAAGTGTCAAGTTATCAGTTTGTGTCTGTTTGGTTTCGGATAACTTATACAAGCATTTAACATCATTTTACACTTTATTACCTTATTCTTCCCACGGCACTTGCTAGCAAGCTGTGGGCATACCATAATTCAGGAAACTCGCGGACGAACTGCTACGGCGCCTGTCCTAATTAGTGTTGTTAGGCACATACCATGAGGCTGACTGGCCACAACTGCACCGTGGGCTTAAGAGGCTGTACAATATATGGATATTATATTGATAGTTAGTGACACCCACAGTCACGACACTAGAGGGAGCGTAAACAACAATCTGGTACCACCCACCCATAAAACAAACATGGGCAAATTCTCCTTCTACAGCACGGCCACCAAGGTATGGAATAGTCTAACCCCATCCCTCAAAAAATGCAGTTCGCTGGGCTCATTTAAAACAGCCCTAAAAACTCATCTTTCTGGAGGCCATAAGAGGAGGTAGTACCAGTTTCCCGGTAGACAGACGACCCCCCTCCCCCTTTTTTGTACATATTTTTAATTTTTCATCCTTTTTTTTTGTACATAGTGGTATTTTTTCTCTGTATTTTTATGTTGATTTTTGAAATGTTTGGTTGCTACTATATATGTCTATGAAATTAATTCAAGGACCCCAACGGAAACAAGTCCACAAGGACTTTTTTTGGTCGGACCTTTTAGACAAAAGTATTATAAATGTAACTGTGTTGTTTTACATTATTTTGCCTAATAACATTTTCAATCAATCAATCAATATATGGGGGATTTGGGATATAGTAATACTGGGCAAAAGTATGTTCTTTTCCTGGTTTTAAGCAATATTCCTACTTTCAAGATCGACAAGCTGTGAGCTTGCCTGGTCAAGTTGTTTATTAGTTCGTATCGGTTTTGTTTTTTGGTTGATTGCCCGGCCCTAGTATGTAGGGTTTATACTGTAAGTGGCTGCACCAGTGTCTCCTGCATTGGGAAACTGCAGATCATCTTCCAACTCCACACGTCTCTACAAGCTTCATCTGGATGCGTGTAGACGTATCACACGCTTAATATGCTGTAATGGTCCAAAACGCCCCGTGGTCAGTCTAGCGCCTGATTAGATGAAACCAGTAGGCGATCAAATCAGATCTGAGATGTATAAGCTTTCATTGAATCAGGGACAGACTGGCTGCGTCTTTGTGTTCAGCTCCAGGCCTCTGTGGCTCGGCTTGCATGCCATGTTGTGTAATGTCTCACATGAGCTAGAAGACGTGAGGTGGTGCAAGGACTAAGGATGAGCTTTGTGGTGTGTGCGTGCGTGCATGCGTGCGTGCTTACAAGTGTGTATGGGGTTGGTGCGGTGGGCAGTGCAGGTAGGGTTGCAGTCAAAATGAGATGATTTGTTTTAATTTTAATCTCTGGGACCCCTGTGTACACTGTAAAATCCTGGACCCCCCCCTCCCCCCCACCCAAGGACACCCAGGGGTCCCCAGACCCCATGTAGAGAACCAGTCACTTAGACAACAACACAGACTAGTCTCAGACATGCCTTAAAACTTAATTTATACTCCGTAGTACAGCAGTGCTTGAAAATGTACACAGTATATCATTGTGCGATGCATCGAAAATTAAGATTTGTGGAAGGGAGTCGGGACACATCACTGCATAGAAATCTCACTAGCAAAAAAAGACCTCCTTTCTCAGACTTTCTTGATCTCCCTTTATTCCTCTTTCCCACTCTTTGTCTCTCACCTCTCTGTCCTTCCCTCCCTCCCTCCCTCCCCTCTCCATCCAGCTGTTGAGTTGGAGTCTTAACATTCCTGACTAAGCTTCAACCTTTTTTCATTGCACACAAGGTCACATCATTAACTTTTTCCTGTACAGGGATCCCGCACGATAAATTGCGTGCATGTCTGCGTTGCGTGATGAATTTACGATCTCTGATAACATAAATGGATTACCCTTTCTGGCTATCATGAACTGTTGCCATTAAGCTAGCTCAGCCCAGTTGTGATTCTAGAAGTAATGGGGGTAGGGGGGGTCCATTTGTCCAGCGGCCTTAGTTAACCTCGAACCCAGCTCTGCTGATAAGAGGCTGAGCTAATTCAGTAGCCTTAGCGTAGTTTGCACTGGAGTCTGACAATTGCAGTTTCCCACGCAAGTTGTGGTGAGGGCAATCTTGCACCATACAATTCCACCATAATACCATGGATTATACAGGGCCTTGGTAAGGTTCCAGGGATAGATGTCCTCTCTGCGGCATGTCTTTATCAGCCACCCGGGGTTTGCTCTGGCTTTTGCACTCTTGCCTTTATGTACTATACTACCTGCTTTTATATGCGGCCAAGGACATTAGGGATATGGTGGTGATTTACTACGCTATAAGAAATGATTTAATACTAAAGCTTGGAGTCATACAAAGCCTTCCCATTTCTCTCTCTCTCTTTCCTCTCCCTCTCTTCGTGGTCAGCTGATGTACCTTTGCACGCAAGGGTCTCCTGATCCACTGCAATCAGATCAGGTGCTGTGTGTGTGTGTGTGTGTGTGTGTGTGTGTGTGTGTGTGTGTGTGTGTGTGTGTGTGTGTGTGTGTGTGTGTGTGTGTGTGTGTGTGTGTGTGTGTGTGTGTGTGTGTGTGTGTGTGTGTGTGTGTGTGTGTGTGTGAGAGAGTGAGTGTATGAGAGAGTGAGTGTATGAGAGAGTGAGTGCACACACGTGTGTGTCAAGATCTGCAGATGCTAGTGAATGTCATCATCAGACTGATGTACTGTACATATTGTATGTACTACATATATCACACAGGCACTGGCTCTTTGGAGCTACTGACAAAATCATTATACTGTATTTGTGGACTCTCTTAACCGATTCGCACCGTCGGTTAAGACCTGAGGCCGATTTTAGAAATGTCTTCTAAATCGTAACAGTTTTCTGAAAAACGTATGTTGCTATATCAGTGGTTCTCAAACATTGTCATGTCAAGGACCCCCAAAATGATATGTATTTATAAACAATAGCAGATACAAGCTTGCAGTATGGCACGAAGTGACGCGCTATGAGCTTGTATATCTGTTATTTTTGAATAGCCGAAGTATAAAATAATGATTTAAAGTGGTTAAAATCTAAAATGACGCAGATGCTTTCCTTAACTCATTGACTGCCATGGACAAGATTTCTCGTCATATTCTCCTTTTTTTCCACACAGAACCAGAGATAACACGATCCGAAGATTTACTGCTCCATTCACTTCCTGGTTAACTTATTACTTAAAAATCCTGTATTTTGGCTCCTGTGTTGTTTTTTTTGTGGTGTTTTTTTGGCGAAACATGCTATTTTTAACGCTGTATAACAAGCGAATGGGAGGTTGCGATAACATTTTTTTCTTTTGCGGAAGCACAGTGAAACCCTCCATGATTAGCAACCATCAGGGGATCAATCATACTGGAGATAAATATTCTGTGACTACTTGAAAAGGCAAGAAAATCGACAGTGGCAGTCTGGGCCTTGTTTAGTAGTATATACTCTGGCAGTTAAATAGTTAATGGTTAAAGGACTAAATTGAGTTTAGTCCATCGCCTAGGGAGGACTCATAACTAAGTTGGAACCACGAGTGTCTGAGCAAATGTATTAGTCAGACGTGTGTGTGTGTGTGTGTGTGTGTGTGTGTGTGTGTGTGTGTGTGTGTGTGTGTGTGTGTGTGTGTGTGTGTGTGTGTGTGTGTGTGTGTGTGTGTGTGTGTGTGTGTGTGTGTGTGTGTGTGTGTGTGTGTTATGTGGGTTAACACATTTCTTTCAAGTGTTTGCAAAGCAGTAACTCTATTTTGCTTGCTGTCATAATGCGATGACCTAACCTTTCAACAAGCCATTTTTCAGTACAAGTGCAAACACACCAACATGCGGTTTCTCCACTACATTCTGCAAACAACTACATTTTAACGCTGAACAGACAAACCTTTACAGCAGTCTCTGCATAATGTATGTCCAGTACTGTATGTCTGTGATGCAAACAGTTGCATTACACTGTCACTTATATGTTTAACACATTGACTGCCATCGGCTAATCTCAGAACGTCCATCGTAGTGCCACGCTATTTCTTACCTTTTTTGTTTTTTTGATTCCGTCATAGGCCCCGCTAAATCCGTTTAAAATCCGCGTTCATTTGGTTCGACACAAACACGGGACCCGACCGAACAAAACGCTGAAAACCGTGCCGCGATCCGACACTGCATTCTGGAGAACGAGAGGAAAACGCTAAAATGGTGGATGTGGTGAGAAAAACAACAAGCCAGAGATAATGGCGTCCAAAGCTAGACGCTAGACAGGAAACGGAGGCGGGAGAAAAACCGGAAACAGTATTATTTTGTTTCCGGCCCGCCCCCTTCGAGACCGGAAGTGCAAAAAAAATCCGGAATCTGCACCTGCACGATTTAACATGGGAAAACACCCGCCCCGTAGGACTACGGGAACGGCAGTTAACGGTTGGATTTAACGGCCCGTAGGACTACGGGCCTGGCAGTGGATGTGTTAATGTGTGCCACATACCTTTTTTTCTCCTTTAAAAAAACAAACAAATTTGGGATTTTAGCCTTTATTTGATAGGACAGTAGACTGACAGGAAATGGGGAGAAAGATGGGGAGTGACACGCAGCAAAGGTCGTCGGGATTCGAACCCGCGACACTCTGTCAGGCTGCATTGCAGCCTAGGTACCCAGACCGCCACACCAGTGGCCCGGGCCACCGCATATGTTTAATGTGTGCTTCTTGCATCTTCGTATTATGCAGGGATTCCCTAGGCCTATAATCGACAATGGCTGCTTTCAGCAAATGCTATATTTTAGGCCTGTCAAAGGTGTCATTCACATTGGCAGACTATAGCTTTCTTTCAGGGCGAGGCTCTCCCGAGAACCATTTTAAAAAGATAACCCAGACAATGATGTCAGCGGAAATTCATCCTTCACATGAGCACGACTGGGATCTGGACTGCTTTGCAGCTGTTATTACCGTTGTTTGACTGTTATTGAGTTATCAGGGTCAATGACAAAAAGAGTATGACATCCATGTAAACCACTTGAACCCGACTCTGGGCATGCCATAATAGGCGTAATAGCCTATGTAAAAGAAGATTTTAGATCGCCCATTTTCAGTGAAGAGATTTGGTGTAGAAAAATGAATGGGCCAAGTATGAACCCAGTCAATGAAGTATATAGGATTTAATTGGCTTCAAGTGAACTCAGCAAAGCCAAACACTGTATTCTTCAGCCCCACTCATTGGTTTGTTTCTTCAAAACTTGGTGTCCTTGGTGGAAAGATCTCACAGGTTTCCGAGGGTGAGGGTTGTTGAACCCATGACCTACGCACAGTCACATTACAGATGAACCCAATTCCAAAGTTTTGGAATGGTGCTGCTGGACATGGGTGACAGATTTGTAAAACTAGCAGAGCATCGAGTTAAACTCATGTCACTAATTCACTCTGCACACACACAAACACAAGTGAGTTGGAGAGCTGGGCTAAACTATGGTGACCTGACATCATGGGTGTCACTGCTGCATACATATTGGGTGGGACTGGGTTCATAAGGTTTAATTTGATTCCTCTGTTGTTTTTATTGATTAGATATGTAATAACTTTTTCATTGAGCTAAATGTGCCATGATGTTCTTTAAAGCTGTTGTCTCTAATTTTGTTAAATGTATATACTGTATGTTTTTAGCTCTGCTATATCCATCAGTCCATCTGTTGGTCCGTCCAGCACGTTGGTCACAAAGATATCTCAGAAACTACTGGCTGGATTGCCAAGGAATTTTCTGTGCACCAGAGATTGCACCCGAATGATTTGCTAGCAGGGCCTTTTTAGACTTAAAGAATGACATTTTTTTGCTTGCTTTTATTAAATGTTTCTGGTTTCTGCGTGAGGCAGAGATAAAGAGAGATGCAGTGCTGCTGAGGCATGTTTATGTTACTGCATTGCCTACAGTATTTCTCGCCTCGGAATGTTTTCAGACACATATTTTAATGTAGTGTTTAAGTTTAAAAGGAGTAATGCACCATCCGGCCGGCCTTGTGTTAGATAAAGAATGTAGCAGCCCAAGAGTCTCTCCCTAATGAAAATCAGGTGCGTGTTGAATTGATGTTGTATAGTTGCATACTGCATAGCTATGCTTCGTAACAGGTGGACACTGAATGCAATTTACATCAATTTGCACATTATTTACTCTAATAAAAAGGTTAAATAATTATTTACATGGCACATTTGAAAATATACTGTATGACTGAATGAATGGTTTATTTTCTGCCTTTGTTTACCAAAACACGCTTGTGTGCACATAAAACAAGAAAATCATCATTATAAATGTACATATCCAACCAACTCGCATACAAAATCCAAATTCAATGACCGTAAAAAGGAATAGGCTGAAGCACAATGCTTATTATTTGCCTATCCTTTACAATCCATAAAACAACCAGAATATCTGCTGCAAGATAAAGAGAAAAAAAATCAATAATTTAATACTCAATGACTTTGCTTTTTAAATCAAACCTGAGAGCTACACAATTTCAACTCATCACTGAGGCTATTCCATAGTTTAACTCCCAAAACTGAAACGCATCTAGTGTTTACATTAGTTCTTAATTTACATGTTTTAAAAATACATAACACTCACTTAAAGGTAGGGTAAGTGATTTTATTTATTATTCTTTTTTGTTAAAAAGGTTAAAGTACTATATTCTGATAGTCATCATTGCTACAAAGCGTTTGTTTGGTCACAGGGGTCTCTCCAGCTTTTTAGTAAACAGAATATAGTACATATTCAGGTAGGTGACAACATTTAAGCCAATCAGGAGAGGGCACTGAAAATGCATTTTCTGTTTAATAAAGAGCTGGAGAGACATGAGAGACTCCTTTTACTGAACAAACACTATAGCAATGATTACTATCAGAATATAGAGCTATTTAACACATATTTTAACAAAAGTAAATCACTTACCCTACCTTTAAATCATACTTTCCTTCTCTTAATTTAAAAAGATGTTGATGTCTTTTTAAAATTTCAAATTAAATAAATATTTTTGAGGACGATTTTTTTTATAGTACTCCTACAGATTTTGTCCAAACATCACGCAAATCGGTACACAGTATCTCTGTAGTCATATAGTCTCTATAGAAGTATTACAAATTCTTTAAGATTTTCAAATTCCATCCTGATTGGCTAAGATTTGCCTCCAAAGTTTGCAGGAGTGCTCCGTTTTGAACAAAATGCCTCAAATCATGAACAGAGCATGTGATTTCTGTGAAATTTTGCACGCACATTCCCACTAGGCCGAGGAAGAAATGCCACTTGATCCTACAACCTATAACCTATAACTGCACAGATATGTGTAAAACTTAAGGAAAAACCTTTGCCCTGCATTTTTCACATCTGAAAAAGTGCTCCAAGGAGCACTTTTTCTAGTTTCATATACATTCCCCCAGACAAGTGAAAAATACAATATATGCAAACATTTCTGATTCAACAGCTCCCTTGTTTAGTACAGAATACCAAACGATTTTAGCTAGTTTACTTTTGATATATTTTATATGTGGCTTCCAACAGAGTTTGAGATCTATAATCACACCTAGGAATTTCAAACCATTCTTTAACCTTATGGATTCCCTTTCTATTGATATCAATAATTATTTAATGTCCTCCCGTGAACAAATTAAATGAGTATGAATTGTTTTATTACTTTGGGCCTTTTTCGGATGAAGGGAGTAGAACTGACGTGTGTGTGTGTGTGTGTGTGTGTGTGTGTGTGTGTGTGTGTGTGTGTGTGTGTGTGTGTGTGTGTGTGTGTGTGTGTGTGTGTGTGTGTGCGTGTGCGTGTGTCAGTCATCATGACACTGTCAGGTTGTGAAGAGGTGATCCACTGCAAGGATTTGCGGTGGGCCTCCAGTGGCGTGAAATTGAGTTTGGCATGTCTGCATGCATGGCCAATGAGCTCTGTCTGAGCAGCCGCTAGCTTCAACCTAGCCAAACAGTTACTCGCTCACATGAAAACCTGGCGCTATAGACAGGAAAGTTAAATGTAGAGCCCTACTAATGCCAGATTTTGGGGTCGGAGAGTCCTAGACCACCGATTTACCAATGTTTTTTTCACCAATGTTTTGTCAATTTGAAAAACTTTCCTTCCAGTGCCACTCTCAGGGCAAAATATCCACTTTGCACACAAGATAAACCTTAAAAATAAAACTAATGGCTAGATTTCAGGCTGAACCCAAATGATTGTGGTGACCCCATGGTCTTTCCTCTAGTTAGCTCCTTCTTTCATAAGTGTAATTTCTGCCACTAATACTAAACTAAGAATGTTATCTTTTGTAGTTTGAGCTGCAACTAGTGAGATTGTGGGGCTCTAAAAGGAAGCCAAACTACTTTGGTCCGGTTGGTTGCAACAAGCAAAAAGAACTCTAGGGGGCACTGGTGGGGCTTTTCCACTCTTCCTGTTGGCGTTTATACCAACCAATGTTGCCAGTGTAAAAGTCAGTTTCCTATCCTGGTTCATCTGATCATTCACAACAAATGTTTTGTGTGCTCATTGAAAACATGGACCTTTCTGGTATTGACTGTGAAGGTTTTAATCCTCTATCGGCTGCCATGTTAAGTGGTAAGATGGGTGGGCCACGTGCATTTTCAGAGCATGTTTATTTGAATGATCAATCAATTGATTGTGTCCGGCTATGATGAATGGAACCAACAGTATATAAGTTCTTATTATTGGTATTGGTATCACTATGAATACCAATACCAATTACATTATTCGTTTAATATTATTGTTAAATTATAATTGAAATTGTAGTGCAAATGATTTGGGGGCTGAATTCAAATACCCTCATGGGCCACCAGTGGGCCCGCCCCACAGGTTGAGAATAGCTGCTCCATGAGGTGAAGCACAGCATGAGCTCCTCTGGCAGGGCCTTTTGGCTGCTCGGAACAGCCAGTCCCATGACAAAGTGTGACCAGGCCTTTGCTGTCAGGGAGCTCTGACATGCTCTGGAACTCTCTGGAACACACTCTCTGCCAGGGGGACTTCTCAAAATGGTATTTTTTTCCTAAAAGGTTTGCTCTTTTTTTTTTTTCTTTTTTCAGACAGGACAATATAGAGAAACAGGAAATTGAGCAGGGGTGGAGAGTGGTCGAGACACGCAATGCACGTCTCCAGCCGGAATCGAACCGGGTGACGTTAGCGATGTGGTTGACACGTTACCCAATTATCTAACCTAATCCTGTTATCGGAAAGACGCTTTTCAAACAATATTTTATTTGTCCTCTCCTCTGACCTATTCATCCTATAATTGCGTATGCTTTTTTTCCCAGCTCATAATTTGTGCAGAGTCTGGTTCTGACAGTTTGCCTCCCTTCCAGACCAGTCGAGCAATGCCGTCATACTACTTAGGAAAAGAGCTGCATTAGCTTAAAACCATGCAATTGGTTGTATGTGCCTGCAAAGTAAACCCCTGAGTGTTAATTTAACTCTGAGCGGGTACAAACAGAACTTACGGGTCCATTTGGGTCCATTTGTACCCTCTCAGAGTGTGTGTGTGTGTGTGTGTGTGTAGCCTGATTGGTTTAGGTGCCCATAAACCTTTTTGGTCAAATGGGCTGACCCCACGCAGATTACTGTGTGACCTCTGACCCCCTGCATGCAATGTGTGTCTGTGTTTGTGTGTGCAAGCGGGTATTTGTTCATGACATTTCAATCCAATATACTCCCGCTCAGTGCCCTTACCGTGTGTGTTTGAGGAGAGAAATGGAAATAATCTATTTCCCCTAGCATTGATTACTGTAAGCAGCACAGGGACCAATAACCCCCCCCTTACCCCAATCCAGCTGAGAACGAGGCAATTGTAGTGGGGGGATGGGGAAAAGAGAGAGAAAGAAAGAAAGACTGTAATATTTGATCATGTAAAGATGAAAGAAGGACAAAGAATGAAAAGGAATGACGGGAGATGGAGGGAGGAAAATAAACGAGTGTAGTTTATAAATACAGGAGTGCATATAGATAAAGAAGGAGGGAGGGAAGCAGTGATGGAGGAAGCACAGGGAGGGAGGGAAGGAAGGAAGTGGCCTGCTGACTCCATGTGATGAGTGGAGTGCTAGGAGATCACACACACATACACACACACGTCACGCACCGTCCACCCATTTCTCCTTCTTTACTCACACCATTGTTTCACTCCTTCACGTGTTGGCTACGTACAGTACGTGTACTGTGTATCTACGTGTGTGTGTGTGTGTATGTGTGTGTGTGCGCGCATCATCGTTGTGTACACACACACACAGGCAATGAGACAGCGGTGCTACATTTCTCCCCAGATGTGTTAAAACTCTCTGTGAGACCGTTGGAGTCAACCACCAAAAACCTCACAGGCTGGAGATGGTTAGCATAGTTTACATTTCTGATGTGTGTGTGTGTGTGTGTGTGTGTGTGTGTGTGTGTGTGTGTGGGGGGGGGGGGGGGGGGGGGGGGGGGGCGGTGGTTGACATTTCTCATGCAGACTGTATTAGGGGCCAGCTGGGTTGGACGCCCCACACATGAGCCTGATTATGACTCAGTATTACATTACTGACATTCCTCCTTAGTTCTCTCTCTCTCTCTCTCTTTTTTTGCCTTTGTTTCATTCTTGTTCCTCCCTCCACTCTTTTTTCCCCTCTACCTTTTTCTTTCCTGCCCCTAATTTCGCCCTCTTTCAGCCCCCTCCCCTCCCTCCCCTCTATCGCTCTCTCTCCCTCTCTGTGCGTGTGTCTCTCTCAAAACACATGGCACCTCTCTCCTGAGGCAGGGCAGAAACGCTGAGCAATGCCCTTGCCTCTTATAGCCCCTCCTCCACCTCCACGCTCTGTCCCCCCCCCCCCCCCCCCCCCCCACCCCCCCCCACCCCGCCCCTGTAAGTCCTTATGTCTGACACGTGATCCGTGGTTTCAGATGGAACTGAACGGCTCAGGAAGGGGGGGAAGAAAAAATACTTCAACTTCCCAACGTCCAGCCCCGACATAGAGGAGAACCTCTCTGTACAACCATCACGGTAAAACCCGGAGTGATATGTGTAGCAAGTTGGCATGTGAAAATAGCCCATGATGAGACGCATTCGTTTTTATTTTTTTTGTACATTCTCACCTATAATGCCCAAAATAGGGACACCAGGTTGAAAGTGGTAAACGTATACTCCGCTGTATTATAGCGTCGTGCAGCAAAGAACAAGTTTCACCCTGGGAGTCCAAATGGACCCGTGTAGGTTGTTCTGCTGTGTCCTGAAATGATAAGCCATTATCTGGTACACATGGTGCCCCAGCACACACCCCCTCCTAGTATTTCACATACAGCTGAGGAGCAACGTAGAGAAGGAGAGGGGAGAATGGGGGGGAAGAAATGGAGAGCAGTGGGGAAAGAACAGAGAGGCTGGGGGTTACTTTTCACGAGAGAGAGAGAGAGAATTGAAACCGTGAGGGAGCTCTA
>NC_139952.1:25007110-25027110 GCF_963454915.1 Gymnoscopelus microlampas
GAGCTCTAAAATGTGAACACAATGCATAATGACAATTGGCAACACTGTCACGCATATGTGTGTGTGTGTGTGTGCCTGTGTGTGTGTGTGTGTGTGTGTGAGTGAGCGGTTCCGCTGATTGGCTTAGTAGTTTGGTGCCTGAGCTGGCTCTTTTATCCCTGTGTGTCTGGTTTGTGACTGTGACTATGGGCGTGTTCGCACTGTATGAGAGAGAGGGAGAGAGAGAGAGAGGGCTTTTTCGGTAAGGTGTCTACTGTAACGTCATCCAATGGCAACGTTTTTGGCAACGTAATCCTCGTGGCCCGGGGAGGAGCGGGGGGGGGGGGGGCTGTGTGTGATAGGAGACGGAGTACGTGACAGGTAGCGGCTCCTCACTGGGCTAATCCACCGACTGAGCCTCGGAGGAGAGGAGAGGAGAGGGGGGAGCGAGGGAGAGGAGGAGAGAGAGGATCGCTGCCTCACACCACTCGCGGCTCAGCCTTTATCCTGCCCAGCACAAGAAGAAGGGGCAGGCTGTCTCTCTCTCTCTCTCTTTCTTTCCCTCCCTCTCCCTCGCTCTCCCTCTACCTCTCTTGCATTCTCCTTGGCAATTTTGTCCCTCCCTCTCTTCCTGACTTCCTGTCCTTTCCTCTCGCTCGCTCCCTCCTTCTCTCCCTCCCTCTCACTCTCTCGCTCTGTCTCCCTGTGTCACTGGACAGGGTCTCAGTGAGAAAATGCCATCCTGCTCTCCAGACTGTTGCCTCTTTCAGGCTGTGGAGGTAAGACTCTTGACTGTTTGTTTCTCCATTTAACGCTGTGAGCCGTGTCTGTATGTATGTGTGTTTGTGCGTGTGTCCATAGCAGTATGTGTTACTGTAACTATAAAGATCAGCTTTTTTTTTGTTCAATCTTGACATGTCTAAACTTTCTCAAGAAATGATGTGTTGCAAAATTGACTTTTTTTGGAGGGGGCAAGTCGGGGAGGATTAGCTTTACAAGGCAGAGGGAGAGAGAGATCTGTGACGTCGTTTCTTGTTGCATGGAGTCCTGTGTCGCGGTGGTGGTGATTCTGGTTTTGTGTAATGTTAGGCCACTGTTGTTGGCGTTGTTTTGTGTTTCTTGTAATTCCATGTAGCTGTGGCGTTGCCCGCCCCCATTCTCTGTGCCCCCCCCTCCGCTTTTTGTGCCTTGTTTCATGTCATTTCCAACAGTGCATCTGTGGTTGCTTTGTGCGAAAGCACAAGGCAACCGAATTTTAAGCAAATTTCCTGCTGTGGGCACAGGATATTGGAGTGTGGGTGTGCATACACAGACACACACACAGGCACATTTTTAATTCTGCTGTATTTGCTGGAGTATTTGTGGCTTGCGTGCACTTTTCTGATGTCTGTCTTCACTCATACTCAAACATGTTCATATTTGTATGATCTGTGTAATTAAGTGTCAATTTATTGTGTACCATATTGTGTTTCCAAGAGGGTAGGCTGCTTGTGTGTGCTGTATGTGTGTGTACTGTATCTCAGGTATGTTCACCTGGTATATCTGCTTGATCTGGTGTGAAGCAGCTGAACTGTGGCTATTTGAGTAGAGACTCTCAGCATGGGCCTGAGGAAGCGAAATTACACACAATCCAAACGTTGCTCTGGGCACTTCGCCGAAATGGCTCAAAATGGCGCAACAATGGGAGGTACCTCAACTGTAAACTATACCCACTTGCTGCTCCCAACAATGATATTTATAGAGGCATGTTCAAGAGGAAACTAGTGTACGTACTACATGGATAGTGTTCGTTTTTTATAGTGTGTGTGTGTGTGTGTGTGTGTGTGTGTGTGTGTGTGTGTGTGTGTGTGTGTGTGTGTGTGTGTGTGTGTGTGTGTGTGTGTGTGTGTGTGTGTGTGTGTGTGTGTGTGTGTGTGTGTGTGTGTGTGTGTGTGTGTGTGTGCGCGCGCGTGCGCATCGGTACTCGTGCACAGGCTCATGTGTGCACTCCTGCGCGGACACAGACCAGTTGCTGGTGGATGTTTGTTACTGAGAGTGTGCGTGTCTGCTCATGGACAGCTAGAGTCGTGGACAAAAGGCTTGAACTTGCACAGCGTTGGGATTTTTGGAAGCATCTCTTGCTTTTCTTTTATTTTGTTGTTGTGTTGTTGTTGTTTTTGTGGACAGTTAAGTGTTGTGTTGTAGTGACAATGTAAATGAGACTTTCGGGGTCTCTCTCATCCCATGGACATGACAAAGGATTTCGTGGTGGAGGTAACGGCAAACCTCTCATTTGTCTCATTTTGTGGATTTGAATGTCTGACACGTTTTTTTGTTGTTTTGTTTTTAATGGAATGTGATGCGTCATTCCACCTCTGACAATTCTTGTCACTCTTCGTTTTAGCTCACTAAACATGAACTTTGACCCCCGTTTTTCTCACGATTCCTCATACAGTACATACGTACACATAGTGAACATATTGTTACTGCAATCGAACTCCAAAGAGAGTACTAGTGCAATGAAATGGACTTGTAAGCATCAATTTGGTTCCATTTGTATACTCTTCGGCGCTAATTCTACTGTGTATCGTCATCACCAAGCAGCCCAGTAGTCCTTTTCCTACGCCACACCGCTTAACCGCGTTACGTTTTGGTCTTGTGTGCGTTTTTCAGATCGTAAAGGTGTGGAGCGAGGATGGGGCGGGCAAGGTGGTGGAGATCCCAGCTGACATGACGGCCCGAGATGTCTGCCAGTTGCTGGTCTATAAGAGCCACTGTGTGGATGACAACAGCTGGACCCTGGTGGAGCATCACCCCCTCCTTGGTCTCGGTAGGTACGGGCGCAGTGTTAATTTTGACAGCTGAAAATAGCCGATCTACAAGCTCTGCAACGTTGTGAGCTTGTAGATCGACTATTTTCAGAGCGCAACACCCAGGCGCAACCAAACATAAAAGGACTAGTCTTTTAGTTCTACTGGATCTCTTCTCCACTCGTCCCTCCCTAGTTCTGTTGATGAAATTGTCAATATATTTAGTCTTAGTTTTAGTCATACTAGCTTAGTTTTTATTTCGTTTTTATTTAGTTTTAGCCAGTGAAAAAAGGTAGTTGACAAAAAAAATTCGTCATAGTTTTAATCGACGAAATGAACAGTGGTACGGACGGCATGTGTCATGGAATGCATGTGCGTACTGTATGTGTGCCTGGACGTTTATGTGCATGTACGTGCGTATCATGTACGGTGTGCTGTTTTGTGTTGTACTTTTCGCAGGGATGGACGTAGAATTTGTACGCACAGTTGTGAATGCACATCTGTGCATGTACAGGTGTGTGCGCTTATGTGTGTTTGATGTCTACGGGTCTTTGTTGGGCTATTTTGTGCGTGTGTGTGTGTGTGTGTATGTGTCTTCCTTTGTGTGCCATTGTGTGGGTGGGGGCACTCTTCGTGTGTAACTCAGTGTGTATGCTCACTGGAGCATGGTTCTAGTGGTTGTACGTCTTCTATATGACTTGTTGGGGATGGGGGGTTCCATGTTCCACTCACATGAGAGAAAAAATAGGCGGCTCGTGCTTCACCTCTGTTCTCTTTGAAGCTTTTTTTTTTGCTGTTGCACGTCTGTCTTTGTCCTCAGCAAGGAGGCTTTCCTCAAGTCTTATTTTTAGAGTCAAAGGATCGCTTTGTGCTCGCTGCGAGCTTGAACGTCGTCTCTGGAAAAAAAAAGGAAAAAAAAGTGCACTGGAGGGATGGAATGTGAGGTGAGGAGAGGAGGAGGAGGAAGAGAGGGGAGGGGGGATGGAGAGAGAGAGAGAGAGAGAGAGAGAGAGACGGAGGGAAGGTAGGGAGTGAGGGGGGAAGGGCGGAGAGGCCTGGACTTTAGCGTCATACCAGAGCTGGGAGGGACCAATCACAGCTCTCCATCAGACGAGCCCCTAGGCTTCTGAGCCAATCATTTTGTTCCCCTCATCCCTCCACAGGAATTTCCCCTGCTAGCAGCCAGGACACACCCACCCACGCACACACACAGAGACACACACACACACACACACACACACACACAGAGACACACACACACACACACACACACACACACACACACACACACACACACACACACACACACACACACACACACACACACACACACACACACACACACACACACAGCAGCCATTTCCATCCTTCATGCAGTCAGTATATGCATCTTGTATAAACTGTGACTACTGTTCCAGCGAAGTGTGTGTGTGTGTGTGTGTGTGTGTGTGTGTGTGTGTGTGTACGTTCGCCCTCAATAAAACGGTGACTGTGCCAGTTAATCTGGAAGGGGGAATTACGGCTAAATCCCAGTTGTCATCATTTCATGCTCTTGTGTATGTACATGTACCAAAGTGCTAACGTGGAACTAGAACATCCTGCAATCAGTTTCTAATCAGCTGTACCGACTACCGAGATCATGCGCTCTTTACTTAAAGGGAGGGAGAACACACACACACACACACACACACACACACACACACACACACACACACACACACACACACTCAGTCAAGCAGAAACGTATCTACATATTTAACCTTTTTATGTTTTTTCATGAGTTAATGTCCGATTACATACCAGTGTTGCGTAAAAATAGCTATCGCGCCATCGGTTTTCAATTGCCAAAAATCTTCACCTATAATGACATGCCCAACATATAGGGACACCGGGTCTGAGTTTTATAAACATTTAACCAATGAAAAGTATTAACAAGAGCTTGTGACTAAATAATAACTATATTGGATCCAATGGAACACTAGCCTGTGTGTGTGTGTGTGTGTGTGTGTGTGTGTGTGTGTGTGTGTGTGTGTGTGTGTGTGTGTGTGTGTGTGTGTGTGTGTGTGTGTGTGTGTGTGTGTGTGTGTGTGTGTGTGTGTGTGTGTGTGTGTGTGTGAGTGGGGGGGGGGGGGGGGGGGGGTTATGGCTCTGATGCACACAGCACACATCCTGAGTGTTGATCGAACTCTTCTGAAACAAAAATAGTTAAATTGACACTCTGGATTTTGCAGTGCAGCAAATGGCCTAAACACATGACATCATCCCTCTGAAATGCTCTGTCAGACCTTGTGTTCTCTGTGTGTGTGTGTGTGTGTGTGTGTGTGTGTGTGTCTCTCTCTATCCCTCCCTCCCTCTCTCCCTCTCTCTCGCTCTGTCTCTCTGTCCCCCTTTCTCTCTCTCCCCCCTCTTGCTTAATTTCTTACCCCTTTTTGTCCATCGCTTCATCTATGACTTGTCTCTTTTAGATACAGTTAATGAGTGTGTGTGTGATTCATTTTTTTTATGTTTTGCTGCATCACTGTGTTGGCCTAGAATACAATAGATAACAATACTAGTCATGCAAATAAAGGATGCTAATAATCCGTCTGCATGTGCGTGTCTATGTCCATGCACAGAGAGGTGTCTGGAGGACCATGAGATGGTGGTTCAGGTGCAAGCCTCCATGAGCAGCGACAGTAAACTTCTCTTCAGGAAGAATTATGCCAAATATGAATTCTTCAGGAACCCCCTGGTGAGTTTTCCTCCCAACGCACCCACAATGACCTCCCTCCTGGCTGGCTGAGTTTGGCACGCCAGGGTTTGCACGCCAGGCTGGCACACACGCGTACGCACGCTTTGCACACCGTTGTTTTACTATACTTGTGAAGACATCAACATTTTAGGACGGGGGTCTTCGATGTTTTTCAGGCCAAGGACTCCCTAGCTGAGAGAGAGATGAAGCAGGGACCCCCCTCTATTTTGTATAAAATTGGGTTTCAGATTAAACTTTTTTCTTTTTTTACTTGGTCTGCTCTATTTCCCTTTTTACACCTACCGCTTTAATAAAAAAATATATATATATATCACACAAAGATTTGGCGGCCCCCCTGTAATAACTCTGAGGACCCCATAGTGGTCCCGAACCCCCTGTTGAAGAACCCTGTTAGGACATCGATTCTTTCCAGCGACACTGGTGCACACCGCTGGTGCAAATCTGATTTATACTTAAGTATCATACTTAAGTATAAATCAGGCATAACTCTGACCCCATCCCTTAAATATAACCTCTAGATGCCTAACTTCTAACCCCAACCTGAATCTTTCTCCCAATTTTAAGCCTAAATCTAAAACTAAACCCTTTTAACCATAAAACAACTACAGTATTTCTCTTGTGAGGACCAGGAAAATTGTCCTCACAATGTCTTATTATGTCCTCCTATGAACTCTACTACTTGTGGGGACATTTGGCCCTCACAAGTATTAGTACTACAAGCACACACACACACACACACACACACACACACACACACACACACACACACACACACACACACACACACACACACACACACACACACACATGCACACACTAGTTACTAGTAACAAAAGCTATAAAGAGAGTATAAAGTACAATATTTGCCTTTTGAGGTGTATTGGAGTTTACGTATAAATAAATGGAAATGCGTACCTCAAAATACTTAAGTTCAGTACTTGTGTAAGTGTACTTCATTACTTTCCACTGGCACACGGACACATGCACACACATACACAAACACAAAGACACACACACACACACACACACACACACACACACACACACACACACACACACACACACACACACACACACACACACACAGATGTACGTATACACACAACTTCCTCCTCTTAATGGCTTTTCTATGTACATTGCTGTGTATCCTATGGTGGGTTTTGCGACATTTCAGAGCCAAATAACACAGCATGAGCAACTTTGGCACGAGCCGGCCACCGCAAAGCATCATACACACAGATTCATCGTTAGCGGAGAGCGTGCCTATACGTCATCTTCCTTTTAGCGGTGTCTTACACTAAGCTGGGTGGTTGCATAATGACCATTGTTGCCAGAGTTTGCGAGAGAAATAAGCAACCAGGTCTATGAAAACAAGCCCAAAAGAAGCGACTAACATTGATTGATTGATTGATTGATTGGATACTTTATTAGTCAATTGATTGATTGATTGGATACTTTATTAGTCAGAAATGTAAATGTATGTAATGACCTTTGTGGTCCTATATGAGCAGCACTTTAAACCTATATACAAATGTTTTTTGTAAATAGCAGATCTACCAGCTCACAACAAGTTGTGATGCGACACGTTGTGAGTTTGTAGGTCTGGTGTTCTTTGGATTTTTTTTTTTTTAACATTTTAACACAAATCCGGTACAGTCATAGGCGCCGAATTATGTGTGTGCTCCCGGGGGCTCAACCCGAATCGAGCGCCCATGGAATGGATGCCTACGGGAGCACGCTCCACCAATGAGTGGACAGGTTGTCCGAGCCAATGGGCGAGCTACTGTAATGGTAACGTAAATATGGGCACGTGCGACGGTGCTTGAGGCGGGTCCTCCAGCAAGGAAGCACTCGCAGGGTACGGGGGTTACGGGGGTCCCTGGCACAAAATGTTTTCAGATGGGGGGTCCGTGGACAAATTTGGGGGTCCTTGACATGAAAATGTTTGAGAACCACTGGTTTAAAGAACATTTAGGAAGCAAGCCCAAATAAGCAACTCCACTTTAGAAACAAGATACCCCCCCGCAACTACCAATATTTACAAGCCACTTTACAGAAAGAATAGCCCAAAGTCGCTTATAATAAGCAGACCTGGCAACACTGATAATGACAGCATTGTGCTGTGTAGCATAGGTTAGGTTAGCACAGCACAGTGCAGCCGGCAGCAGCAGCGTGGGCTTGTCCTGTTACGGTACGCCATCCCCGTTATTGCCAAGGTGATTTAGGGTTTGTCAGAGCCGGCGAGTGACCTCAGCTCTGTGGTAATGAGCACAGTAAAACACCGGAGCGCTGGCCACGCTCTGTCAATCATGCTGAGAGTAGCTCTGCTCCTCTAGCGCGGCTCGCTAAAGGGGATTACATCAGCGGGTGAGATCATGCTGCATCTCTCTTTCCAGCACCCGAGTGCTCTCTCTCCCTCCCTCTGTCTCTTTCTCTCTATCTCTCTCCCTCCCTCTCTTTCTCCCTCTCTTTTTCTCCCTCTCTCCCTCCCCCTCTCCTTCTGTCTTTCCCTCCCTCTCTCTTTCCCTCTCTCTACCGACCCCCCCCCCCCTGCACTCTCGTGTCTCTCTCTACCACATTTGCTCTTCCTATCTCTTACTTTCACTGCTTTTTCTCTCTTGTTCTCCAGGTCCATGTTGTGAACATCCCCCACACACACACACACACACACACACACACACACACACACACACACACACGCTCTGCACAAAAGGTCGGCATTCTGTGCGCTTTTTTCGGAATGGTTTCTCATCCTCTCCCCTTTGTATTCTCTCTTTCCAGAACTTTTTTCCAGAGCAGATGGTAGCTTGGTGTCAGGATTCTGACGGCTCCATCCCACAGTCACAGCTCTTACAGGTGAGGTGAGGTGCTGATTCCAGTGAAAATGCGCACTTCCGTGTGCATGCATACGTGTGTGTACATTTACGGTTACACACACTGCTTCTGTGAGACCTTAGAACCAGTTAGCCACATCAACCCTATGCAGTACAGTACGTACTGTAGTTGACCAGGGTCCCCCGCAAGGCTCTATAGTTGGTCCACTCCTTTTCCCCCTCCACATCAGATCTCTTCGCTGAAAATAGCCGACCTTCTCAACTCACAATGTCTCACAACGTGCCGCGTTGTGAGCGTGTAGATGGGCTATTTTCGCAAACGTTTAGTAAAACTAATATGGCAAGGTTTTCACTGGACAGCAGAATTCACTCTGGGTGCATTTGTATGTGTATTTATTTTTTGTAGAACTTTCTGAACTCCAGCAGCTGTCCGGAGATCCAGGGCTATCTGTACATGAAGGAGCCAGGACGCAAGTCCTGGAAGAAGCTCTTCATGTTCTTGCGACGTTCCGGACTGTACTACTCGACCAAGGGAACATCCAAGGTACTGTAATATTTTAGGTTAACATAGACACTCTGCATCGCAAAGCAACACGCTCTCTCGCTCCCTTTCTCCCTCCTTCTTCTTCCTCTCTCTCTTGCTGTTTGAGCTCTCCCTCTCCCCCATCTTCCTCCCAATTTCACTCACACCTCACTTTTCCTCCACCTCACTCTCCCTCCTCTCCCCTCGCTCTCTTTTGCTGATCGAGCTCTTGTGTGACATTACACACAACAGAACCCGCTGGCAATTTGTGTTAAGATGTCAACGCTCAGGCATTTCCAGACCATATATAGTATGGACAGTTTGCCGATTTGTGCTGATGTTTGGCATGTCCTTTCCATATGGGCATATCATATGGAAATTTGCTATCATGCTGCGAAAATAGTCAATCTACAAGCTCATTGCACCACGTGTTGGTGAGATCTTTTTTTTATGTTCGCCTCTAATGACATGCCCAAAATCGGGACACAAGGTTGAAAGTGATTAAATCCTCGTCTCCACTCTCTCCCTCCCTGCTCCGGAACATTGTCTTTCTTACCATGGCTCAGGAACCGAGGCATCTGCAGCTTCTGGCAGACCTGGAGGACAGTAACATCTTCACAGTTATCACGGCAAAGAAACTTCACAACGCCCCCACTGACTACCAGTTCTGCATCAAGGTAATGATGTAGTAAAATGACATCTTATATTGTTATGTTGTTCACCATTGCCTTTGACAATGAAAGCCCAGTTTTGGGTACAGCTTGGTCCTTAGGACACAAGCAGCTCTCTCTTCTCTCTTATCTTGAGTGTAACTATGGTCTGATCCCTGAATTTGACGCAGAACTGATCTCGATCAGAACAGATGTACTTATCCCCATGACATCATGTATTGTGTTTTTCACTCTATTTGCCTCTTCAATTACTGATTGATGATCCAGAAATCCTCGACAGTAACAAGCACTACAGTACATCTTGCTCGAGTCTGGACAATATGGCGATATATGGCAATAAAGCGTGAATCTACAGGATCTGTTTTTGGGGGGAGATTTAACAATATACTATCGTCTCTGTATTATTATCACAATTTTGGTATCAAGGTATTTGGTCAGAAATATTGTGATATTAGATCTTGTCCATATGGCCCAGCCCTACATTCTACTGCTAAAATAAACTTACATCATTGGTTCTCAATGTGGGTTCCAGGGACCACCAGGTGTCCAAATGGGGGACCTTGGCCTAATGCAGCGATTCTCAACCTGTGGGCCGGGGGTATTGAGCAAAACAAAAACAAAATTGGCAAAACACTAAGACAAATTATGTAAACAAATTAATTTTCATTACGATACCGATAAATCGGCATAGTACAATATGTTAGTTGCATTGATCCAAGCCGTAACACAGTCGATTAATTGATCATTAAAATAAACATGCTCTGAAAATGCAATAAAAAAATCTCAAAAGTGTTTGTAGCAAAAGTGTCCACACCCATCTGATGGGTGTGCTGTAATGAAACAGGTTGAGAATCACTGTGCTACATCATCATTTGCCTGGGGGTTAAGGCGGCTTTGATCTCAAGATTGGCTCACGTTTCGGTCATAATCAGATGCAAGTAAAATGATCAAGTGGTCTCTATTTGGAGTTTGTGTGTGTGTGTGTCAGAGGGCAGAGGGTTAAGACCACTCACCAGGGGTCCGAATAGACATTAAGCACTGTGTGTCCCACCTCGGGGGTTATCCCTGGTGGGTCAGCAGCAGATCTGGGATAAGCCTAGTGGGATAAGCCGGGATGGGACAGAGAATCTGGCCTGCTAAGACGAACCCACCCTTAACACACCCTGCTGCCACATGCACACACATGCACATGGTCACACTGGCCTAGTGCTGCAACCTTTTTTTAATTCATCAAATAATTTAAAAGCACCCATTCTTTGATCCTTTGTTATATTTTGTATACATAAAAGAATCAACCCGAAAACATTCAAATTTGTTTCAAAAATGTTTTTTAAGTAATCAACTAAATTGATTTGTCTGATTTACCACTTAAGCCCTGTACATTTTTATTTATTCTTTGTTGTACGAGAGTGTCACACTGCTGATGTTTATTTCTAAAGCACATTGAATACACAAAGGCAGTTAAAGGTATACGGTATGTACAAGGCATTTAAAAGAAAAGAAAATGGAAGGAAAGAAAATAGGTATAAAATCTAAATTAATAGATAAAGGTCATGGTGTAATTATGGTAATTTGTTATCAGTAGCGTATTGATCTCAAGTCTTGAATCCTGTATAAGAGATTTTATTTTATTTTATATATATCTTTTATTTGCTTTTTTCATCGTAAGAGCATTTTATGAAACCAGGCACGAACGGCACGAACCCCATTTAGACCAGTGTTTCCCAAACGTTTTAGCTCGATAAATGTGATGTCTCACATTTATATCTCTGTCTTTTTTTGAAAATCTTTTGAAATATATATATTTTTTTATATATTAGACTACTGTCCCAAACCTCTGGTGCGAAGCATTGTTTATGTATAGTGGTGCTTCGCACGCACGCACGCACGCACGCACGCACGCAAGCCCCAAAGGGATTCTAACCCCCAAGTCAAGTGCTTTTGACCATACACGACGTATACTGCCTATACTCTCATTTACATAGCCATTTTCCCCCATTCTTATTGGGCTACACAAACACACACACACACACACACACACACACACACACACACACACACACACACACACACACACACACACACACACACACACACTATATTTCAGCAGGCGTGACAGTGCAGGATGGGGTTAGAAGCTTTGATGGGGGCTCTGGTGTGTAACCATGGAGACATGAATGAATTTATTCATGGAGACAGGGTTATTCAAGGATTCTGTAGGTCACAGGGCGAGCCTGACATGCTTCTTACGGTTAGGGCTGTCACTCACCATCATTAAATCTTGCTTTTAATGATTGATTAATGAATGATTAATTATCATACTAATAATTGCGATTAAACAATTACATTTTGTTTTTATCATTGAACATTAGAACATTTGAATGAAAATTACATTTCTGTTTGCCTTTTAGGCTTTGTAAAAAAAAGAATCACAGGGCAGATATGACAAATAACTTAAATATAATAAAGAAGAAATGGCTGATATATTTAATAATTGTATACTTTCAAATTATGGCAATTTGCGACTATCTCAAATAATTGCAATTAGGTTATAATGTATGTAATAATTGTGATAGGCCTACCTAGAGTACGGTCGGACGTAAAGGCCGTTTGATATGCATATTAGACCCCCATTTGATACCTCTCTCCCATTGATACCCTATCTCTGGGACCCCAATCTACACTGTCAAATCCTCAGTGTTAATGTAACACTGAGAGTGTACAAATGTATGCTCTTGTGTTACAGACACATTAGGGTCCATTTGGACCCCTGTTGGTCCCCAGACCAGACATTGAGAAACAGTGCTCTATTCCTATCTGCTTTGACACCGTACACTTCTTAAACGCTTTATGTGGAATTTTAAAGGAGCTACACCATGAATTTAAAAAATAATAATAATATTTGATATCATATTGTTTATGTCCCTCAAACGTTTTTCAAAAGGTTTGAGCCTAAATCAAGCCTCAGATATACTCATTCCAACTAACTTCTCTCTGGCTTATAAAGCACTTTCACCTGCAATACCACATTGTCCTGTTTGGCACGGGGCGCTATTGAGCCAGTTTGTATGCATGTTATGTCCTGGTTCTGTGTGGAAAAAGTTTTAAAAAAAAAAATAAGAACAATTTTTAAAAAAATTAAAAATGTTTTTTTTTTTTTTTTTTTTTTTTTTTTGGTTAGAACTGAAAAACGGGAGGAATTGTTCCCAGACGTGACGTAGGGTGGGGGAACAAATCTGACGGACTGTTTTCAGACCAATTTACATAAAAACCACAGATTGCCTATGAAAGCCTGCATGCTCGAAGTCGGGTATTTGTTGGAACAGAAGAGAGGTAGGGGAGACCAAAAACACACAAAAATGAAGAAAAAGTTAAAATTCATGGTGTAGACCCTTTAAAATGCCTTTGTGCAACGAGGATCCATCACATCACTGGATGCGTTGGCCATAGAGCTTCAACGTCATCTTGAGCACTGGTTCTCAAACCTTTTCATGTCAAGGACCCCCAAATTGATAAATATTTGGCCGCGGACCGCCATCGGAAAA
This sequence comes from Gymnoscopelus microlampas, assembly GCF_963454915.1. Lineage (NCBI taxonomy): Eukaryota > Metazoa > Chordata > Actinopteri > Myctophiformes > Myctophidae > Gymnoscopelus > Gymnoscopelus microlampas. The sequence continues at coordinate 25,020,204 of NC_139952.1, forward strand.
TATGTTGTGCCAGGGACCCCCAGAAGCAAAGATTTATGTTAAGGATGTTCAAGATTTTTTTAAAATAGCAGATCTACAAGCTCATAGCATGTGCCGTGCTCATAGCACGCTATGCTAAGTGGTTAAAATGATTGTGATGCTACATTAACTACTTTTGCTGGGGACCCTCTAGAACCCCCCAAGGACCCCCTGGGGGTCCCTGGATCCCACTTTGAGAACCAATGATCTTGAGTACAGAAACCCCTTGTCTTGTCGTCCCTCCTGTCTGCCCTCGCTTTTCCTGTGACTCTTCACCAGGGGTTTTCAATCTTTCGGTGCCTATGGCACACCAAAGGGCAATTCAAAATCTCAAGGCACACCTGTATTCATATCTGTGTAAAATAGTGTCTCGTGTACATGTCTCCTAAATCCCAACAGTTTTCTGAAAAACGTATGTTTCTATATCAATGGTGCTCAATCTTTTTCATGTCAAGGACCCCCACAATGATATGAATTTGGCCGCGGACCCCCATCAAAATATCTTGTTCCAGGGACCCCCAGAAGCAAAGATTTGAGTTAAAAATGTTCGCTTTAAAAGTATATATTCAAAGATTTGCACACATTTTCACGATTTTTCAAAAATAGCAGATCTACAATCTCGTAGCGCGGCACTCGGTCACAAGCGCTATGAGCTTGTACATCTGCTATTTTTGAATAGCCAAAGTGTAAAATAATGCTGTTTAGCTCAAATCAAAAAATTACACAGTTCCAGGTCTTAATGGGTTAAGAGTAATTCTGTCTTTTGATCAGCTCCTCGGACAGTACAGCCGCATAGTAACATGACAACAGCAATAACTATAGGAATGACTATATCACTCTTATGTGTATCTGTGAACATTTATTTTCATTTACTAATACCAAATGATCAAAAAACTATTTGAGTTTAAAATGTGCCTCTGTATTGGTAAATGAGTGTGAAAAATGTATTCATATATACATTTAGATAACCTTTTGTATAGTTGTATATATTTCAATAATAACGTGTGGTTGTTTGAAAATCCCAAGGCACACGGTTTGGGAACCACCGCTCCTGTCGCGATGAAGCTGAAATGCCATAAAGAAACCGTCGCTAATTTGTGTCCAAACTAAGGGTTATGTGTGTTGTGTTGTGTCGTCCAGCCCAGTAAGGTGAGGAGCGACTGTAAGGAGTTGAAGATGATGTGTGCCGAGGACGAACAGAGCCGGACCTGCTGGATGACGGCCTTCAGACTGCTGAAGGTACAGACACTGCAAGAACCACTCTTAACCCTGGCCTTTAACCACAACCCTCTTAGTAAACTGGACCTGAGTTAACTCTGTATTAGGACCGCTTTTTCCATCTACTGTACACCAAATCCCTTCACCAAAAATACCCGATCGACAAGCTTACGTGTCTTTTTTTTTTCTTTGCTGTTCCTCATGGACCTACTAGTGGATTTTTCCAGTGTCAGTCTACTTTATGTGGACTATGCGGTCGACACGCACTGCCATTTTATTTTTTGCACCTTAACTAACGTCCATAAGTATATCATGTACAGCATACGTCTGCTGCTATGCTCACGCACATTTATACCTTATCTCAGGTACCAGGTGTAAATATGTAGATAACTTAATTGACCTCCTTTCCCCCTTGACCCCCCCCCCCCCTCTTCTTTTTCCTTCTCTTTTTTTCTATGGAAAAGTCGATACGATGGGAACTATGCACGAAAACTAATTTCACCCACTTTTTACTTCTGTAACCCTGTGTTGAGCTGATTCTGAATGTGTCACAACGTGACGCATTGTGAGTTTGTAGATCTTTTTTTTTTTGGCTAATGTTCCTTCCAGAATGTGGATGCTGTGATGCAAGTGGTTAAAGAACTTTATCCTTGCTCTTTTTGTGAAAACCGTTACATTTCAGGATATGGGGAAAAATAACCTGTGTTCCAACTTCCAATGGATCTAGTGTAGTTATTCTTCTTCTTCTTCTTAACTTTTAGTTGATACATTTCATTGTTTAGATATTAGCAAAACCCACTGACAGATTTAAACACCCTATTTTGACATTCTAGGCGCAACAATAAAAGATCTACAAGTCTTCGCATTGCCAGTAGCACAAATTTATGAAAACATTAAAAGATGAGACATGGAGATACAAGGTTTGTGCCCGACAGCGGTGATATAATGATTTTAAATCTGAACGCGTAAAAATGGACCCGTCTTTTTGTACACTCTCTGAGTTTAATTGACACTCAAAGATTCTGTTGCGTACTTCACCACACTTTGGTGTTATTATAGGGGGCATACTTACAGTATATACCTTAATCATAGTTGTCATGGTTATAAATGTCCTCATAGTTGTCATAGTTACAGGTGTTACGCTGTCATAGTTATGGTGTAACCATGGTTACTGTTCCAATGTTGTCATAGTTATGGCCGTTTGCACAGCTTTATAGTTGTCCGTTATACAGGTTAATGTTGTAAATATTATCATGGCTGTCATAGTATGTGTGTGTTAGTTATTGAGTCACAATTTGACAGTCCTTGCCACTGAACAATGCATGATTGTAATATCTCTTCTTCTTTCTCTTTGTCTTTATAGTATGGAATATTGCTTTATCAGAACTACAAGGTTCCCCAGCAGAGGAAGTCTCCTCTCTCACATTTCTCCACACCTGTGGTAAGGATCTCCACTCTGAATCACCTTCTAGAACCCCAGTTCTAGATGCCTCCATTCACACGTGGCCCAGTCCCCAATTGATCTATTAACCACTTTCAAGCTCGCTTCCCTATGTTGGGCATGTCATTATAATCAAAACATTTAGAAAATCGACAAGCACATGTGTTGTGTGCTTGTAGATGGGCTATTTTTGCCACGCAACACCATCGTAAGTATAAAATATAGGGCTTAAGTGGTTAATTAGCTTTGGTTGAACTGTGACACTTAAGATGGCGCCTAGCACTGTGTGGGTTGGATTGTCTGCATTTTTCTTACGGGATTGTGTTAAACTCTGCTGAGATTACATTTCTTACTTGACCATTGACCATAGTTGACCCTGTGTATGATGTAATGTCAAAATGTCCACTGTGTGAACAATTGTTGGGTCTGATCTGTGGTAATGGGGTTAGAATAATATTCTTGGTCTGTTGTTTGGTGATTGCATACGGTATCTCTCAGATTTGGGTCAGGGTGCACAGTAAAACAATCAATAAATCAATCAGCGCTCTATAGCATAAAGTATGACTGGTGCCAGTGTAATTTACAAAAAATTACAAAATTCTCAGGCAAACACTTAAAAGAAGTAAATCGTCATAGAGCAAACATACAAGCGTTTGTGTGTGTGTATAACATTGATCACTTCACATCATTAAGCATTGGTAAGAATGTTGTAAGGGCCTGTAGAAAGCTTTAAATCAAATGATTTATGGACCTCTGGAATCCTTTGGAAAATCTAGATGTAATGTTTATATTGCCACTTAACAAATTAACAGACTTAAGTAAATTAGGTTTAAGTCATGTAATCATATAAATGGTGGCTGTTAGATTTAGCCATAAAACAGCTCCCCTAAAGGCATTGTTGTTTACACAAACAAAAGTTTTCTTATCAGTGTCCTTAAAACAGTTCAACTATTATATTGCACAGTTCTGTCAGTTAATCACAGAGTTTTCTTGATACGTAATCAGAATTCAAACCCCCAAAAATGGGTGAAATGAGCGGGAGATGGGAGAAGAAATCCCCAAAGGACTTCTGCTTCTCTTCAGAGGGGGCGTTTGTGGATTGACTGAAGTGGGACCCTCGGCAGACAGGATTTGTCATGCCCCAGTGAGTGTGTCTGGCTTGTTTGACCTCTGCCCTCTTTGCCCCCCTCCTCTCACCCACCACCTCCCCACCCCCGCTCCATGTCCCTGTAGCGGAGTGTGTCTGAGAACTCCCTGGTGGCCATGGACTTCTCTGGACGGACTGGCCGCGTCATCGACAACCCTGAAGAGGCCCAGAGTGCAGCCCTGGAGGAGGGACAAACCTGGAGGGTAAGGAATATGGCCAGATAGAGCCAGGTCTGGTCGATATATTATATATCGTCCAGAATTTGCCTTTTTTGATGACACCGTTATCGGCAATTACTGTATACAGCCTGTGTGTCCCAATTTTTATCCTTTTTAAAAATGTTTGAATGAGGTTTAAGTAGATAAATTAATAACGTTCAGTTCATTTACTTGTTTGCGTAATGTTATTTCATTTCGAAGTTTAATATTTATACTTCATTATAATCCTGTATCTATAAAAAAGGTTTATATCTTTGCTTATAAGTTAAGTATTAATTTGAATAGAAACTTAAGTCAAATCAATCAATGATTTAAAAAAAAAAAAAAAAATATATATATATATATATATATATATATATATATATATATATATGTGTATATATATATATATATATATATATATATATATATATATATATATATTAGTGAAAACATCAGTATTCTGGGTTCTAGGACTCTCCAAAATCGGTCCCAAAATTCTGGTCGGGCTCTAGAGGGGGAAGGATTGAAATAGGTGGCATGAGTAGAAGTGGGTCTGAAGGGGGGTGGGGGGCATTGGGTGAAACAGTAGATGGGAGAGGGAGAGTAGGAGAAAGAAGAAGAGCATACATAGTTTCAGGATGTGGGGGGTAGGAAGGGTTAAGATCATAACATGGAAGGATTTAGTTGAAGGGAAGGCTTGAGGCTGTGAAGTCGGCGACTGTGGTTTGGCAGAGACATATGTGTTCTATTATACTCCAATCATGCCTGAGGATATAAGGGTAGCAAAATCAGTTTCATATTTTTAAATCACTTCTTCACAGACTAGCTTGTAATTAAGTGATGCTTGTGACTGTCTATTTCTTTTTTAGTGTGCCTTATGTCTGTTATTCTTTGTGTCCTACTGTTTTATTATTGTATCTGTTTTGTGTAACTGTTACACTCTGTAACTCAAGGTACTGTATACATATAGATTATCACTTGGGCACCCATGACAAATGCCAGGCAATAATTACTTTATCACACATTTATTCACAATGGATATAAGAAAATAGCATTTGTTTTACGCTTTAAATAGCCATTGAATAATTAGATTAACATTACTGTCGATGAGGAATTGCCCTGGTGAACAAACCTGCCATATCATTCAAGGACAACACAAAATTTGTTTTCATTGTGGTCCTATATGGTCAGCTGCCGTATTCTGCTAAGGGTTGATTCGATGCTCTTTTATGACACCCTGACCCAGGGAAAATAGAGGCTGTGTGTGTGATAAATAATGTTGATTATTATTATTAAGTTGCTTGCTCATGTGTCATATTTTTTCTCCCTTCAGAAACGCGGCCAGCGTATGAATGTCCTGGGTAGTCCCAGCCCCCTCCACCCACCTTCTCTTAGCACAGGTACGCAGACCAGAACACTGTACTGCACTAATCAGGCTTTTAATATTGGCAAAGCAATATCACAAAGGCTGTGTAAACTGGGTATACGTTCTCTCCAATTGTAAGTGCTAAATTAGAGCAATGAAACATGTTATAATTTTATTGGTCTAAAACTGACAGCCAATGATTTTATAGCTATGGTTAACGCAACCATTTTCCAAAGTCTCATAATTGTTCATTTTTCAGTGATCCACAGAACACAGCTATGGTTCCATGGACGCATCATGAGAGAGGAAGCTCACAAAATGCTCATACAGCAAGGCCAAGTAGATGGGTAAGAGCTCAGGTCTTGGAAGACATTCTACTCTTATTATACAGTATTGTATTTCTATTCTGTATAGTTCAGTTCTATGACATGAGTTACTGTGTCATCTCCTCCATGTCATGATGTCTCTGTGCATCAGGTTGTTCCTGTTGCGGGACAGTCAGAGCAACCCCAAGGCATTTGTTCTCACCATGTGCCACCACCAGAAGATCAAGCACTTCCAGATCCTATCGGTGAGTCGGTCATAACTAATTTTACAAATTTTACTCGCCTTCCCTGCTGTCTGATACTGTACGTTCAGCAGGAGCACATGGAAGAGGGGTAGATGTTCTGTCATCTGATGTTCAACAGTTAATCGAACTATGTACTATGTAGTGTAGTTATATAGCACTTAAATGCATTGACTGCCCATTTATAGGTTAAAAATAGGTTAAATGCATTGACTGCACATTTCTTAGATTCTAGTTTTTATGTATATCAGTCTGATGTATTGTTGTGTTTTTGTTTGTTACAGTATGTTGTTTTTTGTGAAGAGGACCACAATGGAAATAGGCCTTTGGGCTTTATTGTGTTTTTGTCCTCGTGATGCTATGACTGTATGTCGGGAAAGTGCTATTGTGCTCTTCTTTTTTTATGTGCTATCACCCAGATCAATCTATATTATACATATATATAAATCCCCTTTTTGTTCTTGTCATTGTAAGCGGCACAGACACCGTATGACACTGTTGTATGGCCAAAGTATAAAACAGGGCTTAATCAGACCAATCGTTTTAGTTGATTATAAAAAAAACATTTTTTTGCGTCGGTTCTTTGATATAGTACAGATGTATGTATAAGAAACGCATTGGAAAAAGTAATTGAAAGAAAATAATTGAGAGTTGCAGCCCTAATCTGACGTTCAGCCATATTTTCTTTGTGTTTAGTGTGAGGAGGATGGCCAGATGTTTTTCAGCCTGGATGACGGTGCCACCAAGTTCACCGACCTGATCCACCTGGTGGAGTTCTACCAGCTCAACAGAGGAGTGCTGCCCTGCAAGCTGAAACATCCCTGCACCGCAGTGGCCTTGTGACCCCGTTTATTCCCCAGGATCCCAACCTATCGCCCCTCACCGCCCCCCATCCCCTCCTGGCCTCTCCACCACGACATGGCTGGCTGGCGACACAAGGTTATACCGA
>NC_139952.1:25032110-25054610 GCF_963454915.1 Gymnoscopelus microlampas
AGCTTGTCTATTGGTTATTTTCCCTATTTCAAAAGTTGAAAGTATGAAATAGGGCTTAAGTGGTTAAACATTTTTATTTGCCCTTTGCTGTGACTTGGGGCAAAAAAATATGAAAACCACTGCTGAAGTTTTTATAGATGGGATTTCGCACCATCTAGTGGTGATCTTTAGAAGGGTCGGTCATTAAGAAAAGAAGGATTGTTGGGTGTTGGTGTGGAGGTATTGTAAAACTTAAAACCATGTAAATGCTTTAACTGCAACCTTGGAATTTATAATTCACAGTAATATTTGTGTTGATGTAAATATACCTGCAATATCATTCCACACAATTGTCCTACATTGTGTAAACCTGCTGTTGGGTATACATGGATAGTGGATACCACGGCTTACATTTAGCATCATTAGATACATTTTATTTGGTTTTATGAAACATGGACAAGAAGTGCTCTTTTTAAGTAGTCTCTCCTGTGACCAATATTTGACACGATGCTATTAGCTTGAGCTGATGACAGAATCTGATAAAATGTATCTGAGATCTGAAGAACTATTTAATAATAGTTGTATGCACGTAAAATCCCTGTGCGTTAAATCAAATTTCTTCATAAATTGTACATACAAACATTTCCACAAACTACACTGCAATAATCGAAAGGGTTTTCTCTAGTGTGGATAAACTGGTTGGTCTTCATACGAGGGCTTTTCAGAATTTACAGTAGAGCTTTTCATTGATTATAATTATTCAATTAAAAACATCATAAAAACATTCCCTGTAGCTTAATCTGTATAAAAGTATAGATTGCTTAAATATGTTTTTAATTTAATCATTACAATCAATGAAAGGTTCTCCTGTAAAATTCTAAATGTCTTAGTCTTGGTAAACTGTTGATGACTGTAAGATCTTGGTTTGTCTTTGTTTCTGGCTGGTTAAAGAGCTGGTGATTTGCTGACAGGAAGCTCAGCGGATCTGTTTATCCCTCAACATTTGGCAGTAGAGGTGGCTCAAATTTTACGGCAGAGCCGTTCATGTGTTTATGGAGGAAGACCTGAGACGTGAAGGCGTATGGGCCTGAATCTGGGAAGACTGGTACCTCACTCCTGAGAGATAGGGGAGAGGCAGGTGAAAATGGTGATTACAGACACAAGTTGAAAACCCTTCCTCGCCTGTCCAACAAGTCCCCTGTTTGGGAGCACTGTGGTGTCACTTTCAATGGGGCGGAGGGTAAAGAATGACCCTGACTCCCTCCCTGTTAGTTGAACACCTTTTTCACTCAGTTTGAGATAAACGGCCCCAACCAACAAGGCGGTCAGCCCACTAAACAGCTCAGATCTGCTGATATGTGCAGAGCCTTTTTACAGGTGAACATCTGTAAGGCTACAGGATATGATGGCGTCCCTTGCCGTGTCCTCAGAGCCTAAACAGACCAACTGGCGCCGACAGGAGTGTTTGATGGTATTTCAGGCTGTTCTAGCAGGCTTCAAGATGTCCACCATTATGCCTGTCCCCAAGCAGCTCAAGGTAACATGTCTCAATGATCACCTCAATTGTCAGTAAATGCTTTGAGAGATAATTGGTGACGGACTTAATTTGTTCAATGTTACCTACCACCCTTGGCAATTTGCATATCAGCAAAACAGATGCAATTGTTGTGGCTCTTCACAGTGCCCTTTCTCACCTGGAGGGGAGTAACCTTTGTGTACGAATGCTTTTGTGGCAGCAGCACTGATCGAAAAGTGGTATATGGTATTCCATTTTGCTAAAGAGTACTACTCTGAGAGTGGTATTAAAACTTGACACCAAAATCCAGGATCTAGTCCTGAACCCTTACCCGACAATGTGCAGCTAGTTACTGGACTTCCTGTCTGGCCGTCACCAAGTGGAGATAATGGACAACATCACAGAACTACTGATCCTCAACACCAGAGCCCCTCAGGACTGCATGCTGAGCCCTCTCCTCTATTTCCTGCACGCCACACACAGCTCCAGCGTCATCATCAAGTATGCTGACAACATGCCAGTGATGTGCCTGATCATCAATGGCGACACAACCTACAGGGAAAGGTTCTTCAGATCACTGACACAGTGGTGTAATGAGAACAACCTCACCCTCAACATCAAGAAGACCATGGAACTGATCACTGACTAGGAAGCAGAGAAGGTAGCACACCCCCATCTACATTGGCAGGGTTTCAGAGGGCCAGGGACTTCAAGTTCCTCAATGTACACACTGTCTCCCAGCAAACCCCTGTTTCTCATAGCACCTTTGAATGTTCTTAACCAGTTCCTTAATCCTAATATGATTATGTATAGATATAGATAGACCTGTTAGACTATAATATTATCAAATCTTGTTACACTTCACATTCGATGTAATACATGGATAAAATATAATTAATAAAATGCATGTACCAATAAAATGTAAATGGTTTTGATACAATAAATGCACACTCATTAACCCTTATGTTAACCCTTTCTTGACATGTGCTTGTCCAGCACTGAGTATTAGAATACAACAAATAAAATGTTGTTAGAGGTTTTTTCGTTTTTTCATCTGTGTGCTTCATGCAGGACTCGAATTATACTTTAGTACCCTGACCCGCTCTGCCCTGTGCCTGCCAGGAAGAATGACAGTGGTCAACTCACTGCACACTGGATATGGATCAAATGCAGACGTCCCACCTCTCCCGGAAGATGTGGCAGCCTCCCGGAAATTAGCGTCTGCTCTCGGACACCCGTGAGTGGTAATACATCTTACGCAAATGCCGACCATATGCGGGAGAATGGCGGGATCCGGTCTAGAGCCCGCCCACTGTCTTGGTTTGCACACATAGACCGGATCTGCAACACCTTTTTTTGCCTCTTCTTTGTTCTCATTCGTCGTTGAACTGTCAATCTGTCAAAATGAATTAATGTCATTCGCTGTGGGAGGAGTAGGCGTCTAAAAGTGACCAACCACTGGTCTCAGATGTAGAGAGGTAAGGTAAGTAAAGGCCCCTGCATGCTACCAAATGAGGTGATCACCCTATCACCTAATCACCCTATCACCTTTTAGGTGATAGGGTGATTTGATACTAGGCGCTCATAGTTTTTTCATAGTATTTCATGCCACATTTTTCACCTTATTCCAAGATTTTTTGAAAATAGCAGTTCAAATAGCAGTGAAAATCTACAAGCTTGTAGATTATGGAGTTAAATATTATGGAGTTACATTTCGGAGCTACACCAAAACTGACAGTCAACACACACACGGATGGACGGACGGACGGATCATAGTCTTGGCCATGCCTTCGATGTGACTGATATGCCCGTGTATGGAGATCTCGGTATCTATCAGTCTTGTCCCTACTTTTATTGTAAGATTGCCCAACAATGGCAGTATGCGGGAATATGGCATAAAAAGGTTATCTATGAACTTTCTAAATATGGACGTCTTCCATATATGGACATTGGACATCTCTGATGTCAGAGTACTGCAGGCTGCAGCATTATGGACATTTACATCATGGAAACATCACATAAAATCTTATAAGAAGGGAAAACCTCAGGATACAATAGGACGATCAGCCAACGTTTTCCTTCACAGCTGACCATGACAGCATAGGCATGTATATTGTACTAGAAGTTCGGGCCGCTACGCGGCCCGAACGTCTAGCGTGACGCGTCGTTCACTTTGCAGTGCCAACTTACAGGCACCTCACAGTGTGAGAGAGAGTTTTGTGCTCTCCTAAATCCACGGCAGGCTTTGAAAGTACCCACTTCAGAAAGAGGTGACGTGCATCACCTCTCCAATGACCAAAACCCACTATGGAAGCCGTCGAACTGGTGCGATCTGACGGCATCCTAGAATTTATAGGTAGGATGTGATGTCATGTGATGTCATGCTGTCGTGAGATTACGTTACACTGGCATTGTCATCGTGATGTCAGATTACGTCACACCGTCACACTGGCGTCGCATACGGACAACCGACATGGCGCAGGATTCAAATTGTATATATAGATAGATAGATAGATGTGTCACTCACACAGACAGAGAGCTCAAATAATGATGCCATTGATTTCCACTAACATGGGACCTACAGAAGAGGTGGTTCTAAACAGCTCTCGCGTTTGCAATGAGAACCACCTGCGCTGGGATCTAAGCCCTGAACAGTTCCAACAGATGTTTGATGAGCTCATTACCAGGACCAAGAAAGTGTACGATGAAGTGGGTTCCCTTGACCTGGACAGTGTCACCTTTGACAACACCCTGAAGGCCCTGGCCAACATGGAGGCAGAGTTCACTGTGCAGAAGAACATGTTGATGTTCTTCTGCAGTGTGGCTCCCAGTAAGGAGGTGAGGACCGCCAGCACAGATGCAATTACGAAGCTGTCTGAGTTTGACGAGGACATGAGTATGAGAAAAGACGTCTACCAGAGGATAGTAGCTCTGGGGATGAAGGTGGACGAAGACAGTCTTACTACAGAGGATAAGCGATACATGGAGAGACTGCTTGGGGATAGTATCAAAGAGATACAAGACAAGATGAAGCGTATGGAGGTGGATGCAGACAGTCTTACTACAGAGGCATACATAGAGACATGTATGGAGCCAAACATGGAGACAAGAAGAAGAGGACTGCATCTCCCGAAAGAGAAACAAAACGAGATCAAATGCATTAATGACGAGATGCATTTGTGCTTTGCGAAACTGAGCGACGATACGAAAAACAAGAATAACAATGTAACTTGTTACATTTCCATCTTGGAGGAGTTGGTGAAGCTATGCGCTCAGAAGAGTGCTTTGCTGGGCTTCAAAACCCATGCTGACTTTGCCCTGCAGAAAAACATGGCAAAATCTGCCAATACGGTCTCCATCTTCCTGGAGGAGCTGGCCCATAAGCTGAAGCCATTTCAGCTACACAATAAAAAAATAAAAACAATAACAAAATATAGAAAAATGTATGTGATCCTTCCCATAAACTTAATGGAGTATTTTCCAGTGGAGATTGTGACCCAGGGTCTGCTGGACATCTGCCAGGACCTGCTGGGTCTGTCGTTCAGCCTGGTACATGCCGCCCCCGCATGGCACCCTGATGTCACTCTGTACAATGTCACCGACAGCTCCTCTGGACAGATAGTCGGACAGTTCTATTTGGACCTGTTCACCAGAGAGGGAAAGGACCGTCCTTATGGATGGAAGGGATTTTGCCAACCCCTGCAGCCCAGCTGTCTGCTGCCTGATGGGAGCAGACAGATTGCTGTTGCTGCCTTGGTGACCAACTTTAACAGACCCACGGCTGACGCCCCTTCCCTCCTGCAGCATGACGATGTGATAAGGTACTTCCATGAGTTTGGTCATGTTATGCACTACCTCTGTGCTCAGACGGACTACGCAATTTTCAGTGCATTCAACGCAGAGAAGGACTTTGTCGAGGTTCCATCCCAGATGTTGGAGAACTGGGTTTGGGAGAAAGAACCACTACGGAGAATATCCAAACACTACAAGACAGGAGCTCCGATTCCTGACGACCTGTTGGACAAACTCATTAAGTCTCGCTTCACAGTGCACAACCTAGGTCAAAGTATAGTCTTGGCTAAATTTGACCAGGCTCTTCACACTGGTTTGGACCCAGCTGAGGAATATGCCAGGCTTAGCCCGGAGATTCTAGGAGTCGATGTTTATCAAGGGATCGGCTATGATGGACACTACTATCGCTTATTGTGGAGTGAGGTGTTCTCCCATGACATGTTCTACACCCGTTTCAAACAGGAAGGAATAATGAACCCTAAGGTCGGTTTGGACTACAGAAACTGCATCCTGAAGCCTGGTGGTTCTAAGGACGCCTATGAGATGCTGAAGAACTTCTTGGGTCGTGAACCCAATCAGGAAGCATTCCTCCTGAGCAGACAACTCTTGGGGAAAAAAGGGGAAAAAAGAAAAGAAAAAAAAACACAGTAGCTGATCTGCAGCTTCAAGACAAACCCGATCCACAAGACCACAACATGTCGTGGATGGAACACATTGTGGGCTTGTAGAATGGCTGTGTTTTCCATGGGACACAGTTGTGCAACGAAAGCATAATCACGTACTCCCCACAGCACAGCAGATACACGACTCGCTCGATGCGGTAGAAAGGCAGTGCTGAACTGAATGTACGCACGTATAATCACACAACAATGTCACTTTATTTGATTCAAAACGATAACATAGGCAAAGCTGAAAAAGGAAAAAAAAAACTTTAAAAAATATATAGATATAAAATTCGATAGCTTCGAATGGATTGAACCTACGTGGTTAATTTCTGGCCATTTTTAACAGGCCTACTCTCCACCCACTCCATCCCCACTACCCCTGTTTGACTCTGAACTGACTGCCCCAGCCTCTATATTTTTCACTCTTCATAGCAGTAACCTGTAAGGTGATTGTATGACGTTCTGTATAGTAGTGTGTATATCTGTCTGTCTCTTATATGTCATCATGATTTGTGTGCATGCTGGGGATCTGATCTGAGTCTTCCAGTTTAGTATACCTTGTATTGTGAATTTGTACTTCCATGTACTGTTGTTCTCATGTCTAAAAGTGCTTCAACCGTCCATTCTTGGAATATGAGGGGCAAGAAATAAATATGTATTTAAAGAAAAAGAAAAGTGATTTTGTACCTACACTAAAAAGAAAAAGAACAAATGATGTTACAATAGTTGTTATGTGTTTCCACACGGACTCAGTTGAGGGGAACACACCAGAGCAGCCAGGCTGACTGAGGCAGGCTGTACATGTTATAGCTCCGTTCCGTGAGCAGAAATTGGACTTCCGGTTTTCGAGCTAGCAGAAATAAAGTTTCCGGCTGCCTTCAAAATAAGATTGTGAATTTTTTATGTTTTTTAAAAGATACAAATCTATTTTTAAAATACATTTATGATGTATGCCTTTTAAATGGCTCATACTAAAACACTTCTAAGTGGCAAGTTTAAAAAAAAAGACACAATTGTATCTAAAAAATACATTTATGATGTACAGTATGTACTATAGGCTATAGTTGTGTTCATTTAACCTGGTGGTCCCGGGACCCCACGTTGACAACCACTGGTTGAGACTAACTGTATACCATCAGTTCTGGTTCGCATTGGCTCTGTCCAGTGTCCAGCCAATCACAAGGCTCTCAGTTTTGCGCACCTGATGCCTACGTAGTAGGCTATCTATACAACCATCGTAGGCTGCCCAGAAGTGCATATTTGGACAACGGTTTGCGCTAGTGTACGTCTCTGTTACGTCATGCCTAAGGCCCTATATAATGACAGCAGTGAACACAAACAATATTCGCAAACAAACACGGCTTCATGGCAGTTGAGTTTGACCCAACGACAACACTAAGCACATAGAAAATGTTCAAGAACACGGATCAAGGTAAATACTTGTCTCTCCTTTACAGCGTCGACCAGAGACCTCTATCTCTATGGGATAAAAAGAAAGGGATAGGTCAAATCAAGAAAGTCCAAGACAAAGAAATCCAGTCAGCAGTCATGGAACTAACTGCAGAGGGGACTAACGTCATTACCACATATATAACGTGTCCCGCAGACCCCCGAAAGACCCTGGGCATCACACATCCCTTTCTCGTCATGGTTATGAAGAACCTCAAGGAGGATTTCACCTTCGAAGTCCAGGTATTGGACGATAAAAATGTCCCTCGTCGGTTTCGGGCGAGCAGCTATCACTGCAAGGTGCAGCTTAAGCCGTTCACCTGCACCTTTCCCATGAGACTGGACGACGACTGGAACCAGATCGTGGTCAACCTGCAGGACTTCACCGAGAGGGCGTACGGAACCAACTACGCGGAAACGCTCCGCGTGCAGATCCACGCCAACTGCCACCTATGGAGGGTGTATTTCTCGGACAGAATGTACTCGGAGGACGAGCTTCCAGCAGAGTTCAAGCTATATCTGCCCGAACAGTTCAAGGCCGACGTAGCCTCCCAAATCCCAGAAGACTCGGAAGAGGTCGCAGATGTGACCCCCATCCACTTCTGACATCAGATTACTCCAATTCACTGTTTCTCAACGTTTTGGTCCGTGGACCGCCAGCAGTCCCAATGGGCCCTTACAGGTCTGTAACTCTTGAGAGTATACAAACGGAACCAAATGGACCCATACGTTTGTACACTCAAGAGTTAAATTAACACTGAGGATTTTACAGTGTAGTAAATGTGGGTTCCAGTATAGTTTAGTTCAGTGGTTCTCAACCTCTTTAATTTGAAGGACCCCCAGTTTGATATATACATTAAACCACGCACCCCCATTTGATACCAATTTTATCTCAATCTACACTGTGAGTGTTAATAAAGGGTCCAGTTGGACCCCCTGCTCGTCCCCGGAACCGACGTTGAGAACCAGTGCTCCAATCTCTGGACCTGACACAGGGATTCTAAGTCTAGTCAAGAGAGAATGGAGGTCTCCAGGAGAAGAAGCAGAAGCCAGAGGTTGTGTACATCCAGTGTCATTAGACCTGAGGAAGATGAAGATGACATCTCAAAATATGAGTAAATATTTCTATAGGTGTGTATGGAGACTCACCTGCGAGAGTCAGTCCACATTCTGGTCATCACTTGTCAGATCGTCGTATAGACCGTGGAAAACCAAGTGGCTGCTTTGAGAGTTGTCACACATTTGTCTCCCAGCTAGGCCTAGACCAGTTATCTTGGTGGGTGGGAAGACCAATACTGGTCTGTTTGACCCAGGTCCAACAACGTCAGTGTGCCCTGTGTGAAAATATTAATGCGAAAATATTTATTTTGTTTAATTTTTATTGCCAATATTTAATGAGTCATATGGGATAGAATGGTCCTTGGGTCTTTTTGACACTACTTCCAAAAGGTTATGTCTGGAAGGTAGCAAAGCTTAAATACTTTTTGTTACATAATGGGACCAGTATTGTAATTATTTGTGAGAATTGCTGTAATTTAGTTTTACTCGCTTAATCTGCGTTGTGCATAAAAAAAGATGATCCAGGAGTGAGGGAGGAAAAATCAAAGAAATTATCAGAACCAAAGAGATTGTGTTCCATTAACTTTCCACCTCACCCCCTAGCACTCTTTCCTTGTATACCTTTGTTGCCACCTGATTGATAGATGCCATACTATGCAGATATGCAGGTTACTACTACATAGCATCAGTTTAGAAAGATGCTAGGTTTGATACCGTAAGTCCTAGTTTCTTTGAAGCACTCAATTGTTTTATTTGCACTGTACTTAAGTGACCATACTCACACTTGTAATAAGTCACTCTGGATAAGGGCTTCTGCTAAATGCCGAAATTGTTAATTGTTTATATAAAATACACCCAGTTCTTTTTGGCTCTCAGAAAGGCTAGCTGTATACAAAAGGGTCTGTCTGTCTGTCTGTCTTTCTCACAAACCACACTGCCACTCGAGTTAACGTAAAACCTCACTATACTTTTTGAAATACTTTAACATTATAATGGAAGTCAATGGGCATAAATGATGTACAGTATATGATGATGTCATCGACACTTGATGTTTGACTGTCTAGTGTAACATCGGAATCCACTAGCGTTAAAGCATAGTCATGCCCAAGGCCTGTAACTACTGACAGCCCCTTTCAGAGTCAAGCCATCTATAAGAGGGTCATGAAGCACATGAAGCCACACTGTTGTCTAAGCAGTTGTATTAGAATAAACTAGAATTCATCTATATTATGTTTTTGTTGCCTGATTATATGTTTTGTTTGTGGGGACTACGGATAAAAATAAGGATCTCCGCTAAATCTGGTGTATTTACATTATTGTGGGATTGCTTTAGCTAATGTTATCTTCACTATTTATTATTATTATTATTCCGCCCTTCATACCCATTCATTTCAATGGAGAAATGGTCAGTCAGTGATGTCATCGTGTATTCTCTGTAATGACGTCATCACGTCTCTGTAATGACGTCATCTTAGCGATCCCACACTGTTTCTTCAGGAACAGTACTTTCTAGTTGTTCATTAATATACACCGTCCCATCTAAATAAACAAATATATAAAGTACTGTAAGTAAAGAATGGCCTTGGCTATGGCCAAAAGTGAGCTGAAATGTCTTTTATACTGTATAGATGATTTAGATTCTAAATAATCTATATAGTATAAAAGACATTTTATGTAATCTTCTTCATTTTTACAAGATTTATTTGGCAATATTTTACACCATCAGTTCTGACTCACATTTAATTAGGATGATGAAAAAAACAGGATGATGTCTGCCTACAGTATATGTTAACAAAGTAAGAAAAGTTGAAAGTAAAATTTTCTTTGCATGATGATTAAATAAATTCTGCATGAAGAAGAATAAATAAAGACAAATTACAGTTGATTCCAAATAACAAAAAAAAAAGAGGGCTGCCTTACTATACAGTATCGGCCAGTGTCCAAATTACACAATAATAGCCAATCTACAAGATCGGTCACATTTCTTTTTCACACTGCCAGTATGCCACAGAACTACCTCTACGCAAAAAATGTCACGCATGTTTTATACATTTTGAAATGTTTCACTTTAATTTTAAATGGAAGTCAATAGACGGGTTTCATGTTTGTAAACATTGAGAGGATATGACCGCGCAGAGGAGGGGGTAAGCCTATGGGTGCATTTGGAAATTACGCACCGGAGCACACTCGCCTATTAGTTTGTATTGGCCAGTGCGCTCACTGCCGCTCAGGGCTGTATTTTCGAACGCGCCTTTCCCCCAGGCATGCGCAGATTGCGCATTCTGCTCTGTGATGACGTCGCTCGGAAACCCGTCTATGGGGCTCTGATCGGGCTGAGACATTGCCCAAATTTGGAGTCATAGTAGCTACAGAATTACTGTCATGCATCATAAATATGTCAGATGACTGATGTCATAGAAGAAGTCACAGTCTGGTCACATAAAGTCTGAGATCCACATCGGAGACACACTGTTCCCATGTGGATCTTGAGATCCACATGATTTGACTTTTCTCCTGAAACTCTATGGAGGACATTAGATGTCTTAAACATAATCAAAAATACATCTCAGATATCACACTGGCAGAAAAAGGGCAAGGATATTTTACAGATTACAGAGATACAAGCTTTCTGCCCCACATTGATGCAGTCAAAGGACACACCTGTTAGCTCTAGCCCTTGTTGTTCACCTCCATCTCCCACTTCTCCAGAAAACCCTGCAGGTTCAAGTTGAACGTATCGATTCCCTTCAACGACAGGTGTACCCCGTCGGGACGTTACAGATCCCTGTCGGACCCGAACCGGATGTTGTCGTGGGCCAGAGTGGTCCCGCCCAGCTCCTTGATGATGCTGTGCATGCAACCGTTCACTGTGGTTCTGACCAGCTCCACCTCGTGGGTGTTGGGCAGGATGTCGGACCACACCAACAGACACTGTGGGAAGATGCTCCGTATGAAGGTCAGGTCATTCTTCATAGAAGCCAGGAGATATGTGGGGCTATTGGTGCTCATGTTGTTTCCCCCCAGGTGAATGATCAGCACGTCGGGGTTGGGCCATTTCACCTTCAGTTGGCGGAGCAGGGGCAGGAGCTGGGTCCACGTCATGCCCGGTTTGCTCTTCCACTAGAAGGCCACGTCTTTGGGGTCTATGCCCAGCTCCATACCCACCTTATGGTAAACACAAAATACAAAATACACGTTTTTAAGTGGTTTAGTGGAGTCTGTGACGACGCATCGAATTCTGTGACCGCTCTTATGGCCATACAGGGTCATGATACCGTGTCATTTGACGAAATGGTTGTGTGATGAAATATATTGTATTTATTAGTTATTGTTTATAGTTGTTTTCTACTTCTGTATTGCTACATTTGTATTGCATCTTGTCATTGTAAGGTTTTTGTTATCTGCCTAGGGACTATGGATGTAAATTAGCATTCTTGCTAATTCCAACATATTTACATCTAATATTTTTATAATGATGTTTGTAACATGCTCTGTCCCTATCAAATAAACAAAAAATAAGTAAATAAAGTATAAACTAGAATGTGCTCCGTGGGGCACAAGTCTCCGCCAGCAGAACCGTGCTATTTTAACCAAAGGAAATCACTTACCCTATCTTGTGTCTTACCTCACTTTGAAAGAGACAAAGTGCTTTTTCAAAGTGACACATCTATTTATAGGCCGCTATACGTCATGCGTCTCACTAGCCAATCAGAGCACACTCTTTCAACTTCATCATTCTATGTCACACAAAAGTAGCAAAAATAGCCGATCTACAAGCCCACATGTCGTAGTGCGATGCGTTGAGCTTGTAGATATTTTTTATATTTCTTTAATGGAATCCTGAACAGTAACATTTCTATTTAATTTCAAATGCATTTAGTTATACCTATGTTAACTTTATGAACTTGCATACAAATACATTGGACATAAAAAAAGACAATAACATTTTAATACTAGTCATTAAGCTACTAACATAGACTGAAGTAATTAAAGTGGGTCATGTTTGGAATTGTAACAGCTGAAATCAATAATATATCAGTATTCCGATATTAACCTGCGGGCCACATTAAGTGAAGGTGGGGGCCGCATGTGGCCCCCGGGCCGCCAGGTGCCCATTTATGGTCTACAGTGTTTTGGTTTAACTTTCATACATTACAATGTGCTTCACATAAAAGTAAAATGAAGTTAAAATGGTCACATTAGACGTACAGTACTATGACAAGTTGGGGCAAAATCGGATCATGCATCACCCGGTTGATCTTGTTTGACCTTGACACTTCCCTGTTGTGTCGATTTTCAACGCTTCCCGGCTACTGGAATGCGGAAGTGCCGTTCTCACTCACAACTCGTAATAGGTTGAGCCCTGTTAGGTGCCCCCGAGCAAGGCGTCATCCAAGTGAGTGGCAGTGTAAAGTCTGCTTCTGCCGACTGTTGCATGGTCAAATCCTGTCCCAACTCGTCACCTGTTTGACGCAAGGGGTGTGAGAATGTGTTGATCTGGTCTGCTCTTATCACAATAATTATGAACGGGGACCAATTTAGACCTAGGGCATATAACATAGAAAAGTACAGTAGCAAAAGTATGAGTCCGTAGGGATGGAGTTGAGAGTTTCTGGTCTAGACCCTTGGTAATGAACGAGTTGAATTTACACAATAGACTGACCAAAGACTAAAATGGCAAGCACAATTGCAAAAAACAGAGGAGGCAAACATCATAAGCACACTTTTGTTGTGTTTTCATTTAAAACAGTCTGCAACTCAAATTTCTTTTGGACGACGCTAAAAGGCTGAATTAATTGAAAGTCCTACCTTTCCTTTCTGTTTGGTCTTGATGTCATCTTCACTGTTTGCTGAGCCCTCCAGAGTGGAGGTCGACCCCGATTCTGCTGGTAAGCTGAAACAAACTCTTTTGGTTGGTTCACGGGGCAGAAGGTCGTGGTCAGGGATCTTGGGACTTGTGCTGTCAGAGAACGGTATGCCAAAGTATGTCATTTGGCTAGCAGATGACTGACTGGCGGTCAGGTGATGGGGAGGGCTGAGAGGTCTGAGGGAGAGGCTTCTAGGGGGAGACTGCGGTGGCGGAGGTTCAGTAAGATGGAGGAGGAGAATGTGGGGACAGAAGACTGTCTAGCTTGTGATTGGTATAGCAGTGTCAGTTGAGTAGTTACATGCATCGTTAAGTCCATTTCCACT
The DNA here is from genome assembly GCF_963454915.1 of Gymnoscopelus microlampas. Classification (NCBI taxonomy): domain Eukaryota; kingdom Metazoa; phylum Chordata; class Actinopteri; order Myctophiformes; family Myctophidae; genus Gymnoscopelus; species Gymnoscopelus microlampas. The sequence continues at coordinate 25,045,764 of NC_139952.1, forward strand.
GCTATATGCCTTTTATTTTGTTTATTTTTGATATTTTTACTAGTATGCTTGTTCCTATTTTAAATATAACTGCAATGTGTGGGTAGTTTGCAATAATTTCACCCATACTTTTACACCTTCACAAACACACAAACTTGTGAAGTGAAAGAGAATGCATAGTGTAGCTTCTTGCATTTTGTGGTAAGAACCAGCAGTGTTGGGTTGGATATTTGGCTGATGAGATTGCCAGGCTAAATCTATTTGTACAAGTAAGTTTTAGCAACTCACCCAGCATCTCCAGAGTCCTTGGAATCAGGCTCATTAGTCAGCTTGATGGTCACCTTTAACAACACATAAGACACATTTTAATGTAATATTCATTATTTAAAATGCATGTTTTACTTGCCGCTAATTAATATATTATATCATATGATACCACCCAGCTCTATCATTAAATCATTCAATTAAAAACGTGTAAGTGATGATGATGATGTTATGTTGCCTCATATGATGATGTTACGTTGCCTCATTATGTAAAACCTCACACCTCACAGGACTCAAACGGTGGTTTGTTAGGGGGCGGGATGTTGATGTCAGAAGGCTGCAACCCCCATATCTCTGTGGCATACTGAGAGATGGTCCGATCACTGGAGAACTTCCCCGAACCTGCAATGTTCCTGATCACCATGCGAGTCCATTCATTGGGGTCCTGGTGAGGACAGACACAGTATGTTGGGCAGTTAACTCATTAAGTCTCCATTTAGAACTGTTTGTCCTTTCTGGTGTCTTATAACACGCGGGGCCTACGTGTGGGGCACAGTGCTGGGGACAAAGCGAGGCGACTGGTTGTTGATAATCTTTTTGAGGAATGTGACATTCTGTGCTTACAAGACACATGGTTACCTAAACAAGACCTGGAAAGGCTGAATTCACTACATGCTAATTTTCATGGAGTAGGAGAGTCTACTACTGATCTCTGTGATAGAATAGCACATGATAGAATACCTGGTGGTGTGGCAATTCTCTGGAATAGTAAATATGATCCTCTGGTTACAGTAGTTAGACTTGATGTCAACTGGGCCATTGGCATCGAGATCAAGTATGAAAATAGGTCATTTATTATTGTAAATATTTACACGCCATATGAATCATATCAAAATGAAGATGAATATCGCAATAGAATGGCTTTTATTAATGCATTCATCAAGGACAATGCTACAACCTGTGTGTATATTGTTGGTGACCTGAATGCTGATATATCAGATGACAAATCTTTGTTTGGAAAATGTTTAATGCAATTTTGTAATGATAATAATCTTATATTGTCAAGTAAATCTCTACTACCTGAGAAAAGCTATACATATATTAGTGAAGCATGGCATACAGTGTCATGGCTAGATCACTGTATATGCACAGCTGATGCACACACTTCCCTGGACAACATAAAAATATGTTATGATCTAGCCACCACAGATCATATTCCGATTATAATGACCCTAAATGTTGATAACATTCCAGTTCTATCTGTTGATGACAGTAAAACATCCACAGGGAGGCTTGATTGGTCTAAATTAAGTGAGCAGGATATTAATCACTATACCTCACTCACAGACAAATCATTAGATACTGTTGTTCTTCCAAGGGAAGCCATGCAGTGCACTGACACTAACTGTAAAAATGTGCATCATGGTAGAGATTTATGTTCTACGATCTTATCATAAAAGCTTTAAATGACTCAAGTAAGGGTCTTTACAAGGGTAAGAAAAAAGAGTTTAGTATAAAACCTGGTTGGAATGAGCATGTGACTACACACTGCTGCTAGAGCTGCTTTTAAAGAATGGGCAGAATCTGGTAGGCCAAGACAGGGGTCTGTGTTTGAACAGAAACAGGCCACTAATGCCAAATATAAGTATGCTGTCCGATTCATTAAAAAGAATGAGGACACAATGAGGGCAGACTCACTTGCCAGAAAGTTGCGAAACAACAGCTGTGTTGACTTCTGGCAAGAGGTCAAAACCATTAACAGCAGTAAAACTCCATTACCTTCTTCCATTGATGGAGTGTGTGGGTCTGGCAACATTGCTGAATTGTGGCGGAAACACTACTACGAGTTGATAGGTTTATTACCACAGCAGACAACCAGTTCGGGTTTAAAAGGAAACATGGTACTGAATATGTGTATATATGCTTTAAAAGACATTATAGCAAATTATAGAAGTCATAATTCCACCATGTTTTTGTGTTTTATAGATGCGTCTAGAGCATTTGACAGATTGAACCACTTCAAATTATTTGATAAAATGTGCCAAAGAGGGGTACCAAAGTACATTATAAGGATACTTGCCTTTTGGTATGCACATCAGACTATGCAGGTGAAGTGGGGTAATACTGTGTCTGAACTTTTCTATGTAAGTAATGGTGTTAAGCAAGGGGGGATTTTACCTCCCCTATCGTTTAATTTATACATGGATGGTCTGTCTAGGAATCTGAACATGTGTAATACTGGATGTGTCATAGGGGATTCTGTTGTCAACCACCTTATGTATGCGGATGATTTAATTATCTTTTCTCCGTACAGTGCAGGATTACAACAGCTTCTGAGGGTTTGTTCCCAGTATGGCATAGAATTTAATATTAAGTATAATGCCAAAAAGAGTAGCATCATGATTGTACGAAGTAAAGAGGATAAAAGGGCTGTATTCCCTAATTTTATACTCAGTAGCAACATACTATCTGTGTGCAGTGAGATTAAGTACCTTGGTCACTATACCTGTATATCTGATGATCTCACAGATGACAAAGACATCAATAGACAACGATCCAAACTGTATGCCCAGGCAAACATACTAATGCGGAAATTTCACAAATGTTCTGTACATGTCAAGGTATCGCTTTTTAAAGCTTTCTGTACACCTTTGTATACGGCTCACCTATGGAGTAACTACAAGGCCAGCAGCATGAGAAAACTCAAAGTAGCATATAATGATGCTCTACGGTTGCTGGTAAGGGTACCAAGATGGCACAGTGCCAGTCAGCTGTTTGTTAACTTGGGGGTACCTACCTGTCAAGCCCTGCTAAGAAACTTAATGTACAAATTCATATGTCGTCTTGAAGAGTCTGACAATCATGTTATTAAGATTTTAATGAATCCTATCATGAGTTCTACTAGGTTCTCTTCCAAGATATGGAAACATTGGCAGCCTCTACAGACTGTGAGCAGCTGTAGAAGGACTGTGTTCTTGTTTTATATGTTTTATGTTCTGTTCTGTCTTGTTTTATTTCTTTGCTTTTATTTAGTTTTAGCAATGTGTAAGTGTCATATTGTACTGTTTTTATGGACTCTGAGTCTGAAATAAAGATTGAATTGAATTGTGAACTTCCTTGTTTCACTTGGCGATAATTGTTCTGAATATCACTGTTGTGTTTCCTGTTTTTTTGTCATCATATATGAGGTTTCATCATGTTTTTGGCCTATAACTATTGAACCGTAGGTCGTACATAAAAAAAATCATGTTCTCCCCAGGAAGATCATGATGCAACTCTCCTTATAGCTAATTTGTGCCTCATTTTTAAAGGAATAAGCTAACTCTTTAGGTTGTTATACAGGAATAGTAAAAGCAAAAAAAGGCTCCCTGTGTGGTGTGTACGGTCCTTTAATCTCAAGGTGACCTTGAGATCAAATGGAGATGATTCCTAAATGTTTCCCAGTCAGATATCTTGTACAGCTCACTGACTTTCTCCTGGCTATGGATGTAAGCCTCGTAGTCAGCGAACACTTTGGAACTGCAGAGAAGAACAGAGCACACAAGTGTGCATATTTTATACACAAGTGTATTTTTTTCATTACATTTTTCATCTACTGACTAGGCTATTATTTGCTATTGTAGCAACATTTCCCCCAATGGGCATCAATGAAAATCATTTAATTCTAACACCCAGAGTTCCTTGCTGCTGCCCCTCCATCCCGTTCCTACCTGTCGTGTTTCATTAGCATGTTGATGAGGTCTTGAAAGACATTCGGCTGTGAGGGACTGAAGTATCCGCTCTGAATCTGATCTATGACCTGCCTCAGCTCTGGGAGACGATCATAGTACTCTCTGCCATTGTACCTGGACACATATGCATGCACGCACGCACGCACGCACGCACACACGCACGCACGCACGCACGCACGCACGCACGCACGCACGCACGCACGCACGCACGCACGCACACACACACGCACACACGCACGCACACACACACGCACACACACACGCACACACACACACACACACACACACACACACACACACACACACACACCTTCATTATGACATTAGCAAATCATTTCTGCTTTGTTCACAAACTACACACTTAGTAACTTGTTAAACATAGCTTCAGATTGCTCAGGGAAGTCACACTGTTATTCTTCAGTATGAGACCTCAATGCTCTTCTTTGTTCCATTTTATAAAATGAAAGAGCATTGACAATTTTATACCTTTTTATTTATTCATTATAATTGTTTTTTTTTTTTTTACCTATTATTCTATTGTCATTTTATTGTCTAAATGACATCACATACAGTAGATTAATCAAACAGGCTAACTGACCCATTAATCAATTATGCAATTTGCCTGAAAGCAGATGAATCTTCTCACCCCTTTTGGTCCATCTCGTCCACGTCCATCACCTTCATACCGAAGATGAAGAGGTTCTCCTCTCCAACTTCTTCTGCCATCTCTACGTTGGCTCCATCCATGGTGCCGATGGTCAGAGCTCCATTCAGCATGAACTTCATGTTCCCTGTTCCAGAGGCCTCTGTACCAGCCAAGAAGATCTGCTCAGACAGGTCTGCTGCAGGGATCACTGGAAGCAAACAGCCAGTGGTGGAAGAAGTACTGAGATGTTTTAATTCCACAATGTGGAGATACTCTGTTAAAAGTAAAAGCCTGGTATTCAAAGTGTAGTTGAGTAAAAGTACAAAAGTATTGGCATCAAAACTTACTTAAAGTACAAAAAGTAATATTGCTCATTACACAGAATATCCCATTTCACAAGTTTTCAAAATGTATACACATCTTTTGAAAATAGCAGATCTACAAGCACGAGCTTATAGATCGGCTATTTTCATTTAGCCGAAGTATATAGGGCTGAAGTGGTTAATGCATGTTTTCTAATAATCCAAATTTACAAAGTAACTAATATCTCAATATTTCAAATAATTGTAGTGGAGTAAAAAGTACAATATTTGCCTCTGAGATGTAGTGGAGTAGAAGTAAAATTCCTCAAAATTGTACTTAAGTACAGTACATGTACTTAGTTACTTTCCACCACTACAAGCAGTATACATTCTGGGTTAATACAGACCTACAATAACACACACATAACACATGGAGAATGGGGTTCGATCCCCAGTCTGGTGGCATAGTTAAACTTATGCGATCAAACAAATACTAATTGAGGGCAGTACAGCTCTCATATCCTCTCATCCACTGATCTGAGTACCTTTCTCAGCCAGAGACACTCTGTAGTTGTGCAGGTGGATGACCTTCAGTCTGTTTCCCACTGCAGGGTCGTTGTTCACCACCTCACCCACTGATGTGATCAACTTAATGATCATCTTGGCCATGTGACAGCCATGGGACACCTAGTGGATCAGAGGAGAATTTACAATCACAGGTAGTTCATTTCATTGTCTCCGCCAGGCCGAAGGCATGGCGAGAGAGTATGCTTTACCCTCCGTCCGTCCGTCCGTCCGTGTGTGTGTCCGTCCGTCCTGTCCGTGTGTTACCACCAAATCTCCGGCACCGTTGGCCCGGTCGCTGCGAAACTGTGCACACACACTCCCTGGATGCCAATTCAGAACTTCTGCCTCAAAATTTTCACATGGGCTTGTTATAGCGCCACCAGAAGGCCGATTTGTGCAAAACCCACTTTTTCACATTACTCCTACAGTTTTTAACCAAACGTCATGCAAATCGATACACAGTATCTCTATAGTCATGTGATCAACCCTGATCTGTCCGATTTCCCATATTCCATACTCATGGGTTAAGGTCTCCATCCAAAGTTTGCAGGATTGGTCCGTTTTGAACAAACTGCTTCAAACCATGAACGCAGCTTGCAATTTCCGTGAAATTTCACAAACACATTCCCACTAGGCCGAGGAAGAAATGACACCCTTTTCACATTGGCCTGTTATAGCGCCACCAGCGGGTCTAATTTAGCAAAACACATTTTTGGAACAAAATGCCTCAAATCATGAATGCTGTGTAAAGAATAAATGGCACCCTTTTCACATTGGCCTATTATAGCGCCACCAGGAGGCCACAATAACGTACCTGACCTGGCGGAGACCTGTGCTCCGAGGAGCACTTTTTCTAGTTTAATTTCAAACCTTTATTCTAAAAAGACATTGAGGTTGCCCTCATTTGCAGTGTCGTCGAGATACATCACAGTACAATTTCATTTTCATTTTCACATCAATATTCACATCAAAAACAAGACAGAACAGAAACAAATTAAAACACAGTCGTATGCTACCACTGTGTATGTATGTGAGAAGAAGCTTTATATCTAGTAGATTTTATGCACAGTTTGTCCTGAGGTGTTTCTGTAGCCCAGTAGTTTTACTGTGGTGTATTTTACATTGTGTTGCGGTTTCCATCTCCCTCTAGTGGTTGGAACATGCTTTATGCAGCTCGGCGCAAACCCTGTTGATTGTGTAAGTCTCTGTGTGAAGCTACCTCTGCCTTACGTTTTATCCAGGTAGCTCAACATGATCATGACAGGTGACTGTGAGTTCAACTCCCAAGTGATACAGATTGAACCTAGTCAGGCATTTTACTGTGTGAATTAGAGATACATGACTTCAAGGTCTATCATTAAAAAAATCGATACATTAGGTCTGGACAGTTCTGTTGACATACCGACCCTCTTGTAATTCTCATTTGCCTTTCTCCTACTTAGAGTAGAACCTAGATGTACAGACATGATGCCTTGCTCCAGAGCACAGTGTCATTCTTACGGTTGTACAGGGTGATGACGTGAAGACAGTTGAGCAGCTGTCTCTTGTGCTTGTGGATCCTTTTCACCTGAACATCAAAGATAGACTTTGGATTTATCTTCACCTGGTACATTTCTTTCAGATACCCTGCAAACATCCGCTTGTTCTCCTGGTAACATAAAACAATACAATAGAAGAAAACAGAGCAGAATAGAAATGTTATAGTAAAGCTTAATTTCTATTCCGTCGCACAACGGGTCGTCGTTCTTGACGTTCCATCACACAACAAGATGTAACAGCTTGTGTCTAACTTAGGGTACGGTCACACATGCACGAATGCAGGGTAGTGGCCAATGCCTGCTGATGCAAAATCGTACCTCAGCTATGATAGCAGCCAATCCAGGGTTACAGAGCAGTAACCATACAAACACACACACACACGCACACACACTCTACTCACATAGTGTTCTTCACCACTCCGTTGACAGCGTGCGATCCGACCACACTCAGGTGAGCCATGTTGATCCATTTAGGATGTCCGTTCTCCACTAGAGAAATCCACCTCAGACGCTCTGCATCTCCTGGGAACATGGACGTGATTTTCTGAGGACGAACGAATCACCGTCAGGACAGAGATGCTTCAGACAGTCAAGATCAGAATTATTTTCATTTCAAATACCGTAGGGAGCATTTGGTTCCATACTATTCAGAATTGGCAGAAAAAGTCACTGTCCTTAGATGAGTGAGAGCATACTGATATTGGTCTTACATCCAGGTGTCTCTGGTTGATCTCATAGATGATGCTAAGGTGTCTGGCCAACGCTCCAGAGCCTCATCAAAGACAGTGTGGCTGGTGTACGTGCACGTTCGCACCGTGATGTCCCATGCCTGGACACACACACACACACACACACACACACACACACACACACACACACACACACACACACACACACACACACACACACACACACACACACACACACACACACACACACACACACACACACACACACACACACACACACACACACACACACACACACACACACACACACACACACACACACACATACACACACACAACTTGTCCCAGTCCAGCTTCTCAATGTCCAGTAACATTCTCATCAGTTCAGGAATAGCTAGTGCTGGGTGTGTATCGTTTAGCTGGATAGCCACCTAGGACATGAAAGGAAGTACACATTACCACCACAGAAGAAAACCATGGCCAGCTGTATCAATAAACATTATGTTGGCATTTTACAATTAATACATGTGTTGATACAATTCAGTGGTTCTCAAACTTTTCAATTTCAAGGACACCCATAACTCTGAGAGTGTACTCATGGAACCAAAATGGACCCGGGTTCCATGTGTACACTCTCAGAGTTACAGACCAGTAAGGGTCCGTTTGGAACCCCTTCTCAAAGAACCCTGAGGGTCCCTCGACCCCACTTTGAGAACCTCTGGATTTATTCATCATTAGGTCCATGTGACCCCTAGTGTGACCTTGTCAGGGAAGGTGTCAAACGAGGTCCTGACACTGACAGCGCCCCTGCAGCCGGACTTGGAGGATTTGAAATTGCGGACGATGTCCTGCAGAGAGGCTGCCACCAAGAAGTACTTCTGCTTCAAACGCAAAACCTCCGCCTCAAATAACTGAACACACACGCACGCGCGCACACACACACACACACACACACACACACACACACACACACACACACACACACACACACACACACACACACACACACACACACACACACACACACACACACACACACAGTTTGTTAACTCACATTGTCGTTGGGGTACAGGAGATGTTCTCAGCCAAGTTGTGATCTAAAATAGCTTCAATGTATTCTCTAATGTTAAC